>NC_090754.1:88544958-88692458 GCF_036898095.1 Palaemon carinicauda
ACCATTCTATACCTACATGCCACGCATAAGGACTTACATCAATTACACAGATGACTTTCTCTACCAAAGGGGAAGGAAGAACAACGCTAGATCGGTTTTCGTCATCAATGAAGAACACATCCCTTCGCATGCGCAAGAAATCCGGGAACTTGCTACTCCTACCTCTACCACACACTCATTCACGGGGCATGTATGCTGGGCTGCCCCATGGAAAACCCATTACAGTGATACCTCGGTAGTCGAATGACTCTAAATTTGAACAAATCGGAGTTCGACCAAAAAATTCGAGTAATTTTTGCTGCGGTGTTCGAAGAAAAAATCGGAACTCGAACAGCTGAACGCGTGGCCGAGTGCCATCTCGGCTACTCTCGCTTGGTCGGGTAGCATCATTTCAAGAGAGAGCGTCAGTCCGACAACACGTGTTGAGAATTTATTGTGATTTAGTGCGTTTTATTGTCTTTTTTTGCCGATAATAATGGGTCCCAAGAAAGTTAGTGATAAGGGGCAGGATAAGAGAAAAACAGTGAGAACAACGATCGAGTTGAAGAAGGAAATTATTGCAAAATACGAGAATGGTGTACGAGTGTCTGATCTAGCCTTACAGTATGGCATGGCGAAGTCGACCATTTCAACCTTTTTGAAAAATAAGGAAGTGATAAAGAAAGCTAATGTTGCACAGGGAATGACAGCAATTAGTAAGCAAAGACCACAAGTAATTGAGGAAATGGAAAAGTTGCTCCTTATATTTATTAAAGAAAAGCAGTTGGCCGGGGAAAGTATAAGTGAAGCTTTCATTTGCGAGAAAGCTCTTCATATTTATGAAGAATTGGTGAAGAAAAGTGCCAGTACTAGTGAAAGCGATTCGTCATTTACTTTTAAATCAAGCAGGGGCTGGTTCGAGAAATTCCGGAACAGAACTGGTATTCACCGTGTGACTAGGCATGGGGAGGCAGCCAGTTCGGATCAGGCGGCAGCTGAAAAATACATTGTTGAATTTGACCGATACATTAAGGAACAAAATTTGATCCCGCAGCAAGTCTTCAATTGCGATGAGACCGGGTTATTTTGGAAGAAAATGTCGGCCAATACCTACATTAAAGATAATGTTATGTCTCACTTTAGAAGAATAGTGCAGAAGAGAAAGAAGCAGGTGACAATTGACATGTTTTTCATAAAAGAAAAGAGAGCTTCTACATCCCAGCCTGGTTCCCCTCCAAAGAAGAGAAACAAAAGAGAAAAAACCCTGAAGGAGATTTGCCCGACCTTTTACTGCAGAGAGAAAAAACCCCTGAAGGAGAACTACCCAGCCACATCATGGAAGGGGACTCTCCTTCCAAGCAGTAACCTCCCCCTTCCATCCTCTCCACATCCATTCCTTTATGCCATCGAACCGCTGCTCAAAGTTATGTACAGTAAATGGTTTAAAATTGTTTTATATAGTTTTCTGACCAATTTCATACACTTTTAAATAATTATTGTTGTTTAGGTACACGTTTTATTAATATTTTGGACATTATGGAGTGCGTAGGAACGTATAAAAATAAATACCATTATTTCTTATGGGAAAAAAGGTTTCGGTACTCAAACAAATCGGAGGTCGAACACTGATCCCGAACGGATTATGGTCGAGTACCGAGGTATCACTGTACTAGCACTCACTGTGATTCTCGCTCCCTCTCTCTCCGGAGTCGTCAAGATCTTCCGTTTGCTACGCGCGCCATCCACAGATCTACTTGAACCTAAATTCTTTCGTTGTTGTCCCTTCTGCTTTACGACGAGTTATTACATCCGTTCTTCGTCGTAGGGTCACTGAGCCCGTGGGTGGGCTCCGGCCATGTTAAGCACCGTGCACTCCTACGTTTTGCTGGCATCCGTAACGAGTGGTTCTTCAAACTCGTTACACACGATTCCACCTCTATTCCAAGACGGGAATAGCATTCCTACTTCCATGAGTGGGAGCGGTGGTGAGGGGCTGCTGCTCCACCCCTCTAACCTCCTTAGGCACTCCCTGAGAAGGCACACTACTAATTGCTGGCAAGAGGGTATCCCTTACTGCTCACTGGGGGAATGTCTGGCTCCCCTCCCCCACACTCTGGGGCAAAGATTGCTGGTTGACCCCTTGGCACTCCTGTCCCCGGTCCTTGTGGGTCTGATGGACGGCCCGAGGATGGTACAGGGGAAACATGATTTCTTGTGCCCACGCCGTTTTTATCCTTTTTTTTTTTTATTTTACAGCTTTCAGAAGGTGGTTTGTGGCCTGACATCCATAACACTACCGCTGGTCATCGTAGGGGCATAGAGCCCGTAGGTGGCCCCTTCCCCCACAGTTCCAACAACCGCCAGCCGCCACATTCCTACCTCTCTGACCTCTGCCTCTTCGAGGTTCTCTTCTACAAGCGCCCTATCCTTGGTAGGTTGTTGATGCAGGTTGGGTGCCGGGCTGCCTCGATGGTTGTGTAGCTACTATTATATGTGGCGGGAAATCGTTCACCGAGTACCGGGCATACAAGAGCTACAGGATTCATTTCGCCCCTCTCTCCACCACCACCACTCGACGTCGATTTTCTCGTGTTAACCATTATCACTATTATCTTTTGCTTCCCTTTTTCAAAAATCTCACATCGGCTAAAATCACTTAGCACAGACGTTAATCTGTTAATATCCCACACCTGACACCATTTAATATGACCCGATCTGGGTCGTATTGGGGTTCAATCAGTTTTAAGGAAACTTGAATAGAGAGGGATTTCATGCACAAATATTAGCCGATTTGATAATTTTACACATGCTATATTCTCTTAAGTTTACAAGGGTGCCCTTAATTATGATTACGTTACGTTACTAAGAAAAAGCCCTCAGAAAATGGTACTCGGGTTGGCACACATGTTGGCACCTGCCATCCCTTACGTGACACACTCGCAAGGCCTTCGAAACCAGACTGTCTCCTATGGGCAGTTTCCCCATCGCCCATAGATGGGCATCGCGATGCCTGATCAATGATTGGTTGTTTTGATCCAAAAGTCTCATAACAACCAATCGGGAGAGTGTTTGGTGACGCCAAGCCTACAACCGTCATTTTCGTAGTGCCACCCAAGCCACAGCGTAACCGTCCTTCCTCTAACAAAGAAGAAAAATCTGTTGACACTTCACTTATCCCGATCAGTAACGGCCAACTTGACTGTGATCAGTTCATATATATTATATATTATATATATATATATATATATATATATATATATATATATAAATATATATATATATATATATATATAATATATATATATATATCTATATTATATATATATATTATATATATATACATATATATACATATATATACATATATATATATTTATTTATATACATATATATATACATACATATATATATATATATATATATACATATATATATGCATATATATACATATATATATAATATATATACATATATATATATATATATATATACATACATATATATACATATATACATATATATATACATGTATGTATATATATATATATATATATATGCATATATATACATATATATATAATATATATATACATATATATACATATATATATATATATATATATGTATATATATACATATACATATATATATATACATATATATATACATACATATACATATATATACATACATATATATATGCATATATATATACATATATATACATATATATACATATATATACATATATATATATACATATATATATATATATATATATATGCCCCCTGTGGCCACGGGGGCATAAAAACAATTAGAATAGCGCCAACGTTATCCCTGCGTGTCGTAAGAGGCGACTAAAAGGGACGGGACGAAGGGGCTGGGAACCCCCTCTCCTGTATCTACATCCTGTGAGACATCGACAAATAGATGGAGCTGGGGGGAGAGTGACTGCTCCCCGCACTCTAGTTTTGGGGTGTTTGAATGTGCGTGGATGTAGTACGATAGAGAGTAAAAGATTTGAAATTGGAAGTATGTTTAGGAATAGAAGGATGGATGTATTGGCCTTGTGTGAGACGAAGATAAAAGGAAAGGGTGAAGTGATGTTTGGTGAAATGTCTGGTAGAGTGTCTGGGATTGAATGCTGAGTGAATGGATGACAGGTAAAGTAGTGGAATGTAAGGAGATATCTAGGTTAATGTGGGTAAGGGTTAGGTTGGGTAGGGAATGTTGGACGTTTGTCAGTGCGTATGGGCCAGGTAGTGAGAAAAGTGAAGAAGAGCGGATTGAGTTCTGGAATGAATAAACTAGGTGTGTAGAAGGACTGGGTAGAAGGAATTATGTAGTTGTCATGGATGACTTAAATGCTAGAGTGGGCGCTGGAGAGGTAGAAGGTGTCATTAGGAAGTATGGCGTACCAGGTGAAAATGAGAGTGGTGAGAGACTGGTAGATATGTGTGTTGAGCAAGCGATGGTGATAAGTAATAGCTTTTTCAAAAAGAAAGATAAAAATAAGTATACTTGGGTAAGAGTGGTAAATGGAAGAGTAGTAGAAAGGGCATTAATGGATTATGTGTTGATAACTAAAAGAATGTTTGGAAGATTGAAAGACGTGCACGTGTTTAGGGGTATGGCTAACGGTATGTCTGATCATTTTTTGGTGGAAGGAAAATTAGTTGTTGCAAAAGAGTGGGGGAATAGAGTAGGTGGATGTAAAAGGGAGCTAGTGAGGGTAAAGACCTAATAAAACGGGGGGTAAAAAGTAAATATCAGGAAAGGTTGAAAATGACATATGACGAAGTGAAAGTAAGAGAAACTGGCAATTTAGAGGAGGACTGGAAGTTAGTAAAAGAAAATTTTGTTGGGATTGCAAGTGATTTGTGTGGCAAGAAGGTTGTTGGAGGCAGCATGAGGAAGGGCAGTGAATGGTGGAATGAAGGTAAAAGTGGAAGAGAAAAAGAGGGATTTTGAAGAATGGCTGCAGAGTAATAGTATAGAGAAGTATGAAAAATATAAAGAGAAAAATGTGGAAGTAAAGCACAAGGTACATGAGGCAAAGAGGGCAGCTGACCTGAGGTGGGGTCAGGGATTGGGTCATTCATATGAAGAAAATAAGAAGAAGTGGAGAGAGTAAGGAAGGCTGGCTCAAGAATTGAAGAGACAGTGAAAGATGGAAATGGAAGGTTGTTAAAAGGAGAGGAGGCAAGGAAAAGGATGGGTGGAATATTTTGAAAGTTTATTGAATGTTGAGGATAATAGGGAGGCAAATATAATTGCTGTTGCAGGTGTTGAGGTGCCAGTGATGGGAAATGAGAATGAGAGAGAGATTACAATAGATGAAGTGAGGAGAGCACTAGATGAAACGAGAGTAGGAAAAGCGTCTGGTATGGGTGGTGTGAGAGCTGAGATGTTGAAGGAAGGGGGTGTGACTGTACTTGAATGGTTGGCGAGATTGTTTAATATGTGTTTTGTGTTGTCAATGGTACCAGTAGATTGGGTTTGTGCATGTATTGTACCACTATATAAGGGTAAGGGAAATGTGCATGGGTGTTGTAATTCAAGAGGTATTAGTTTGTTAAGCGTAGTTGGAAAAGTTTATGGTAGAGTAATGATTAATAGGATCATGGATAAAACAGCGAATGCAATCTTAGAAGTACAGGGTGGTTTTAGAAGAGGTAGGGGTTGTATGAATCAGATTTTTACAGTAAGGCAGATATGCGAGAAATATTTAGCAAAAGGTAAGGAGGTGTATGTAGTGTTTATGGATCTGGAGAAAGCGTATGATAGAGTTGATAGGGAAGCAATGTGGAATGTGATGAGGTTATATGGAGTTGGTAGAAGGTTGTTGCAAGCAGTGAAAAGTTTCTACAAAGGTAGTAAAGCATATGTTATGATAGGAAATGAAGTGAGTGATTGGTTTCCGGTGAGAGTGGGGCTGAGACAGGGATGTGTGATGTCGCCGTGGTTTTTAATTTGTATGTTGATGGAGTGGTGAGAGAGGTGAATGCTAGAGTGCTTGGACGAGGATTAAAACTGGTAGACGAGAATGACCATGAATTGGAGGTAAATCAGTTGTTGTTTGCGGATGATACTGTACTGGTTGCAGACACAGAAGAGAAGCTTGTCCGATTAGTGACAGAATTTGGAAGAGTGTGTGAGAGAAGGAAGTTGAGAGTTAATGTGGGTAAGAGTAAGGTTATGAGATGTACGAGAAGGAAAGGTGGTGCAAGGTTGAATGTCATGTTGAATGGAGAGTTACTTGAGGAGGGGGATCAGTTTAAGTACTTGGGGTCTGTTGTTGCAGCAAATGGTGGAGTGGAAGCAGATGTACGTCAGAGAGGGAATGAAGGTTGCAAAGTGTTGGGGGCAGTTAAGGGAGTAGTAAAAAATAGAGGGTTGGGCATGAATGTAAAGAGAGTTCTATATGAGAAAGTGATTGTACCAAGTGTGATGTATGGATCGGAGTTGTGGGGAATGAAAGTGATGGAGAGACAGAAATTGAATGTGTTTGAGATGAAGTGTCTAAGGAGTATGGCTGGTGTATCTCGAGTAGATAGGGTTAGGAACGAAGTGGTGAGCGTGAGAACGGGTGTAAGAAATGAGTTAGCAGCTAGAGTGGATATGAATGTGTTGAGGTGGTTTGGCCATGTTGAGAGAATGGAAAATGGCTGTCTGCTAAAGAAGGTGATGAATGCAAGAGTTGATGGGAGAAGTACAAGAGGAAGGCCAAGGTTTGGGTGGATGGATGGAGTGAAGGAAATCTCTGGATGATAGGAGGATAGATGTGAGAGAGGCAAGAGAGCGTACTAGAAATAGGAATGAATGGCGAGCGATTGTGACGCAGTTCCGGAAGGCCCTGCTGCTTCCTCCGATGCCTTAGATGACCGCGGAGGTAGCAGCAGTAGGGGATTCAGCATTATGAAGCTTCATCTATGGTGGATAATGTGGGAGGGTTGGCTGTGGCACCCTAGCAATACCAGCTGAATTCGGTTGAGTCCCTTGTTAGGCTGGGAGGAATGTAGAGAGTAGAGGTCCCCTTTTTTTCCTTTGTTTCATTTGTTGATGTCAGCTACCCTCAAAATGGGGGAAGTGCCTTGGTATATGTATTTTACCAACCGTGTGTCACACAATTGTACATAATTCCTTTAGTATATATTATGCTTGTATCTTCGCTCTTCTATCGCACTAAAAATAACCAGAATAAACATGTCTGCATGTCGCCTATGTAACATTGTCATTTTCTCGAACATGTAATTTCCTGTTGCCTTGAGGTTTTGTATATACAGGAGAGTGTTCCATAATAAATGAACTCAGTTGCTTTTACACTGCCTTTGAGTTCACAACCTTTCTCTCGGCACCGTCACAGTATGTATATATATATATATATATATATATTATTTATTTATAGATATATATATATATATATATATATAGATATATATATATATATATATATATATTTTATTTATTTATAGATATATATATATATATATATATATATATTTATATTTATATATATATACATACATATACATATACATATATATATATACATATACAGTGGAACCTCTACACACGAACGTATCTACATCGGAATTTGCGAACACCCGAAGTAAAATTCTAGCAATTTTTCGACCACCCGAATTTTATTTCGACTCAGGAAGTAAGCAATTTTCATCGTACTGGTTGTATCCGAATTTTTCGACACGCGAAGTACAATTTGAACACGTTCCTACTCTACACCCGAATTTTTTTCGACACCCGAAGTAAACAATACCCGTACACGTAGATGGTACTTATAGCTCCGGATGTATTTTTTATTTCTGCCTATAGAAGGCAGCATTTCTACCTCGGAGGGACCCTCAATTAGCGGGGCTTGGGACATTCCTCTGTTCTCGTCGGCTTCGTGTGGTTGTGCCCTTTGCGTTCTGCTATTAACTGTGTTTTAATCGTGATTTTTTACGTTCATCCTTTTACGGTATTTTACGTAAATCATGGGTCCTAAAAGACTTGGATTCGCAAGTGGTAGTGGTAGTGGTGAGAAAAGGAATAAGGAATTGCTTTCTTTAGAAGTAAAGCAAGGAATTATTGAAAAGCATGAGTGTGAACTTGCAAAAGAACATCACAACGAACTTACTACAGAGGAGCTCAAGGAACTCCATGCTATGTCTGAGCACATGAGTGATGACAAGGAAGGGATCGAGGAGGTAGAACATATGTCAAGTTCGGCGCAAATAAGAGAAGTGTTAATAAAATATCAAGACGTGGTCGACTTCATCGACAAATACCATGATGTTTCCCTAACTTATTTTTGAAACATTCTGAAAAGCTGTACTAAGCAACTTTCTTTCGATAGCTTCTTTAAAAAAAACTACGAAGCGAACTCGTGATGAAGAGGAAGGAAGTGGTTCAAAGAAAACGGCAAAGAGTGAAGCGAAAGAAAGTGAAACAAAGAAAACGGCAAAGATTGAAGAGAAAATAATTCAATCAATTTTAAGTGTAGAGTGAAAGTGATTAAAATTAATCATCAAAAAGAAAAAAAGAAAATGTAAAAAAAAAATATAAATTATAAAAATAAAAAAAAAAATAAGCTAAGTTAGGTTAAAGTTCACTTAGTGTAAGTTAGAATAAGTTACGGTAGTGTACGTTTATCGTAGTCACCCTCTCTACCTCCTCGCTGCCCGTGCGCTGGACTTTCTAAGGTCAAGTGACGCTAAAAACCCGTTTCTTATTTATTACTGCTTTATAATTATTCTTTTTTACATGTCTATTATCTAATTTAGTGTGCATTATTGTCATGTGTGATTATCTGTAGTAATTTACTAAGGAGTTATCATAGGTTTTTGGGCTCAACCACGGATTAATCCTATTTCAATGTATTCTTATGGGAAAATTTGTTTCTACAACCGAACATTTTCTACACCCGAAGTCGGTTGTGGAACGGATTAAATTCGTATGTAGAGGTACCACTGTATATATATATATATATATATATATACACATATGTATATATATATATATATATATGTATATATATATATATATATATATATAGAAACATACTTGAATGTTGTTAAACAATTGTGACTATTATTACAGTTGCTGTTTGTGTGACAGCATATCTAGCAGTCAATGCTGTAAGGAGTCATCCTTGTGTTGATACTACTACTCCCTTACCTTGCTACCCTCCCTCTTTTGTGGGTGACCGGCAGTTCCTCTGCTGGGTTGCCCCTTTCCCGTTCACAGGTTACGTCATGCTTCTGTTGGTATATTTAGTATTCAAGTTGAATTTAAAAACTTTTTATAATTTACAGTAACTTTTCAACTCTTTTGTCCGCTCCCCTTGCTGGCGATGGGCCAACGTTCTATCTCGGCTGGTGGAGAGAGAGCTTTGCCTTAAATTGTCCGCTCCCTTTCGAGGAATTTCCTTCCTACAGAGGGTTGAGTTATTCCCCTGGTAGTCTTTTTCTTTTATTTTGCAGTGGAATTCTGAATTTTGATTCATCATAACTCACTTTTCTTGTTCTGTGCTACCTGATGCAGCTCGTGAGCTGCTCATATTAAGAGGTATCTCTAGTTGCCGACCTTCAACTTAAACAAGGCTTGATGGCAAGCATAGAGCTATCCAGTATGTTTGTATTTAGGGATTGGAGTACCTTTCCTTATGAGTGAGAGTTAACCTACTGCGGAGTTGGGCTGCTCTCCCTTCCGAGGTAGAGCTTCCCTTCTTGAGCAATTCAGCAACCTTCCCTCTTACGGGAAGAGTTGCTGATAGCTCGACCAAGATCAGCTTCTGCTATCTTGTTGCCGAAGACTGTGCTTCTTCCCCTTGAGGGAAAGAAAAGCTCTAGGCAAGATCCTCCTCCTGGGGGACTTCTCTCTCGTTCGCGAGAGAGATTGTTCAGTGACTAAAACATGTCTTATGCCTACGCTTTTTCCCATAGGTCTGGGAAAAAGCTTGTCCTATGCAATGCCCCCCAGATGCTGAAGTCTTGATGAGGATGGGGTGCTTAGGGATTAGCAGCTGGGCTCTAATGAACAGTGGGAACTACTTTCCCTTTGGACCTCGGTGCCTAACTGTTAATCCAACTAAATTAGTCAGCACTTTTTCTTTTCCTTTTGGTTATTTCCTTTTTTCTCCCATCTCTTCCTTTTGGACTTGAACTTGTTGACAACTTTGGCTTGTTTGATTATGCTTTGGCTGCTTCTTTGGATTTGGCACAGTGTGGAATGGATGGCATTCCATCTCAACCTGTACCAATTTAGATGCCATCACCCTCTGGCAAACCCCATTGAGTGCAAACCAAGTCTGTTAAGAGTTGGGCTCCAGTGATCCTGTTTCAAGTCTCCCATATTTGCGGGTAATGGGTGACGCCAGGCATTTGAGTCGCCGGGGGAAGGGGCTAACCACCCCCACTGACCATTGTACGCCCACTTTAAGAGAGGTAGCCCCTCTCTAATAGAGGACTGGTCCCCGCTGAAGCCTCCTCTCGTGTTGGGCCACATGGGATAGGAGGATTGACATCCTGCGATAAGAGGTGGATAACCCGGCTTGCTCTTTCAAAAAAAAAACCAACCCCTCTGTTGACGACCTGGAAAACACAAACATGGACCTCGGTACAGACAGCTCCAACTCGGGGTTTTAATATCGTAACATTGGAACTTTACGTTATATGAAGAATGATAAGGAAACACTAGAGAAGAAGAGAGAGAGAGTGAGAAATGATGATAGTACAGAAAAATATAGAAAAGTAGAAGTATTACCTGGTCACTATGAAGTAGTGAATTATGAGAAATTTTTTATTTTGGAATTTGAAAATGCAAGACATGAATGTGTAAATGTTTTTAAAGCTAATAGGGAAATAGTTGCTGTATATGGAGGGCAGCCAAAAATTCTTCTCCAGGAAAATGGAAGTCTCCTGATAGAAGCACTATCCCCAATACAAGGCAAAAGATTGAAAACACTCGCAACATTGGAAGGTCATAATGTCAAATGCGTTTCGCACCCTACTTTCAAGCAGAGTAGAGGTGTGATATATGCTCCAGAGTTGCTGGACATAGAGGAAAAAGAAATTGAGGATGAACTGAAAAGACAAGGGGTAGTAAAAGTAGTCAGAATGAGAGAGAGTTGGAGAACAATGTATTCCTCTTGCTACTTTGATTATAACATTTGATCAATGCTACCTTGTCATGCATTGACGTTTCAATTGCAAGCTCTAACTGCCTTCTTGATTTTGGTTGGAAGACATTAGATGATTGGCATACTAGTGATCATGCATCAATCATTAAAAACACCAACAAGTGTCCGCCTTTACAAAGATCGCCACGATGGAATCTTGACAAGGCAGACTGGGTTAAATTTTCTGAGCTGAGTGAAATCGAAGGGAGAGCAGAACAGTTTGGAAGTATTGATGATGCCATAGACCTACTGAATGGAACTCTCCATACAGCAGAAATCAATTTGATTCCCAAAACCACAGGACTATTCAAAAGACGACCAGTCCTGTGGTGGTCTTCAGAATTAACAGCCTTGCACAGAGCCACCAGAAAATCTCTGACTAGATTGCGTAGACGCCGTACGGATGAAAATTTGATAACGTACAAAAAGTGTAGAGCACAGTTCCGTCGTGCCATGAAAGAAGCTAGACGCCATGGTTAAAAATGTACATTTTAATAGAAAGTTATTTATTTTAAGTATCATTAATAGAATATGGCATGATCATAGTTACCCAAGTGTTTGGGAACTAGCCATTATTTTAGCCTTTTTAAAATCCAGTAAGGACAAGTTTTTAGCAACAAGCTATCGACCTATTGCATTGACTTCTAAATAAGAGCTTGGTCCATTTATTCAAATGTCTTTATTATTGAACAATGACCACGGTCAATCTGAAATGAACATAAAACATATTTAGAATAAATGATGAACAATGTATATAACTCAAATGAACATAAAACATATTAAGAATACTTTGAGTTGCACCCAAAATCTCAACCTTATGGCTTTCGGGTGAAACGATTATGAAACAGTAAGGTACTTCCATTCAAGGTATCATCAACGCCTCCATGGAAATTACCAGAGATATCTTTTTGTAAATACTTTATTGGAGTTAAGAAGAATATGACCGACCTAGAAGCCAGATCTCTTTTCATGGAACATGTTAAAGAACATAGAGGATCGACTTTTATATATACTGATGGCTCCAAATCTGATGCTGGCGTTGGATTTGGAGTACATGGTAATGGTTTTAATTGTAGAGGTGCACTTCCTCTAACAACTTCCATATTTACTGCCGAACTGTATGGCATATTAACCGCTATAGCGTTGGAGAAGGAGGGTAATTTTACAATTTTTAGTGATGCAAGGAGTGTCCTTCAAGCTTTAGAAGTTTTAATTCTAGTAACCCTGTAGTTTTAAAGATTTTAGAATGGCTTTTTATTATTGGACGGAGAGGTTTAATGGTTAGATTTTGTTGGGTTCCAGCACATGTAGGTGTGTCTGGGAATGAGAAGGCAGATTCACTGGTGAAGAATGCTGCATCTGAGTTGCTGCCAAGAAGGTATCCCATTCCGTGTAACGATTTCATACCTAACATCAAGAAATTGCTTTGTAATAAACGGCAACAGCACTGGGATAGTCTAGATGGCAATAAAATGAGGGAAGTAACAAATGTCCCATCTCCTTGGAGGTATAACATGATGCCGCGAAAATGGGAGACTTCTCTTTGTTGTCTCCGTATTGGTCACACTCGGTTGAGACACGAGTTTCTGCTGAAGGGCCAACACCAACCGTATTGTGACGACTGTTTAGTACCTCTAACATTGAGGCATTTGTTGACCGAATGCCCCAATTATTATAACTTAAGAAATAGATATTTGTCTGAGGCTCGAGGTGAGAGTGGCAGGTTCATCCTTGCCAAGATTCTTGGACATGATTTGTCCTACTATGCAAGTGGCATTTTTTGTTTATTTCAGAAGCAGGTCTTCTGAAAACTATCTAACTATTATAATGACATTCAACTTATTATGGTTTTAATTGAATATTCTTTAATTTTTTTGTATTGTAAACTAAATGATATCGGCATCAATGACCTTAGATGTCAGGATGCCTGAAAACCTTAAATCAATCAATCAATCAGTTTGATCAACGCAGATTACCAAATGTTATAAAAGCTGGTTGGCTATCTGTGAAGGTAAAACCATATATCCCTTCACCATTGCAATGTTATCATTGCCAAATGTATGGCCATTTAAGCCAGAAATGCAAAGAAAAACTAAATAATAAGCCAGCTGTTTGTGCCAACTGCGGAAAAAGTAGTCATGGAGTATGCATAGAAAACCCTAATTTCATTCATTGTGGGGAAGCACACCCAGCTACATCTAAAAGCCGTGTTAAGGTTATTTTTGAAAAAGAAATTCAGGCCATTGGGACCATGGAAAAGGTTACTTTTAAAGAGGCTCGTAAAAGAGCTCTTAAAAAGCAGATAAGACCAGGGCAACCTTTTTCAATGATTCTGAAGAAAAACTTGCCAAATTCACACAGATGAAGATTATATCTCTACTTCTAAGATAAAGAAACAAATGAAAGTAGTTAGAGGTTGAAAGTCCCATCGAAAATTTATATCTAGAAATTATAGAAAAATCAAAACAGATCTGAAAGTTATTCTAAAGCCAACTACTCCGATTCTAAACAATAGTACAAACCTCTCTCAGGCTGTGTACTTGCCTGATCTAATGGAGTTTTCACTTGAAACCAATTTACCTGGTGAACCTGTAGTGGGGAAGGTGCCAAAACCTAACAGATCACAACCTTTTAATGAAAAAAAGAGAGAGACCTCCTACCATAAGAAACATTAAAGTCACGACTTCAAATAAATATATCTTGTCTGCTGATGTTTCTGATCAACTAGAAGGTAAATTGAACCAATCAGAAATTCAAGTTGAGGTGCACCATCCTCCTCAACAATTATATAAAAAAGACACGAAGAAAAAGATGAAGAACACAAAACCCACTATATCAAGATCCTAGAGATACCACCGGGAAATATTGGTAGATCAAATATTGCCAATGGGAAGACTTCATCTAAGGTGTTTACCAGAAAATAAACCATAGTTTTTCCTCCATTCTGCAATGGAATTGCCAGGGTTTAAGGGCGAAATATGAACAACTTAAGCTCCTCATATGTGAGCACTCCCCTATAACTGTATGTCTACAAGAAAGCAAACTCGATGCTAATACTCCTTGTCCCAGACAGTATGTTAGCTATAGGACACCATATGATCAACGAGCAGGGACCCATGGGGGAAGTCTTACATACGTTCATCGAGATGTTCCCCAAATATCTTTGTCTATCTGTACCCCTCTGCAGGCAGTGGTTGTACAGATGGATTTAGGGAGAAAATACATAATCTGTTCTCTTTACTAGCCTCCAAATGATATCTCATATGATGATATAGTAGAGGGGATTAAACAACTCCCACAACCTATTCTCTTGCTAGGAGATCTTAATAGTAGACATCCTTTATGGGGTGATGTTTTGGCAAACACAAGGGGTATTATATCGTCAAATTTGGAGAATGAAGATGTCGGACTCCTTAATAAAGGTGTGCCCACACATTTTCATGTTCATACAGGTACCTTGTCCTGCATTGCCCTATCAGTTGTAAGCTCTAACTGTCTTCTCGATTTTAATTGGCGAACATTAGATGATTGGCATACTGGTGATCATGCACCAATCATTATAAACACCAACAGTGGTCCACCTTTACAGATTGCTTCGATGGAATCTTGATAAGGTGGACTGGGATAGATTTCGGGAGTCACAGTGGTATGACTTCGTATTACTTCAATGGTCCCTTTTCTTAAACTATGCAGCATCCCCCACAATTTTGCATCCAATCTCGTTCGCTACTCATTGCCAAACCAAATTTCCTTGCGTCACACCACACCATTGCCATTAACCTCTTTTGCAGATAACATATTCGTCTGAAGTCCTCAGTGACCGTTGCCATAGACATCGCCACAATCCTATTTTATTCCCTCCGCTCTCCTTTTTATGTACCTACAGGCTGTTCTAAATCAGGTTCTCCAAGTTACAAGATGAAATGGGTTTTCTGCATAGCCAACCAGCAACCATAGTACCAATATGAAATGTCAGCGAATGCTTCAAATACAGGCTAATATCCCTCACGAGATTATGATGAAATCACTCTTGTGTTTAACATATACAGGGATGAATCTCTAAAGAGTGCTACTATAGATAAAGGAAAGCAAGGAAGAGAACCAATCCAGTAGCAGGTCAGATGTGACACAAACATAAAACACATCCCAATGAGCAGGTTCCTTTCACATAAGATGAAAGCTAACCTAACTAAGTATCTTGCAGCAAAGACATAGTGTGCATCAGTACTGTACACCACACAAACTGGTCATCAAGGCTTCCTCAGGGCACATCAGGAGTAACAAAGACTTGTTATTCCAGGACAACAATTGTTAAGAAGTACGTACACTTTAGATCTACAACTGTCCTGGCATCACAGCAAAAACCCTTCGTATGCACAGATAGTTTTATTCACCCCAGACTCATCAAGACCAGCTATGAACTGTGATGGCTACCTCCTACCCTTGGAACTCTGAGGATCCATATCTAAGCCAGTCTAGGTGTAGGCCAACATTGCTTTGCAGGATCTTCAGTTGTAGCTACCTCAAGGAGTCCAATGGCCAGCTAAAACCAACAATGCCAAGTGCCCTTCTAGTTCCAAAGGCCACCTTTGAGATGATTAACTGCCAAGGCTAAACAAACTGTTCTTCTGCCTGATGATCTTGTAGAAGTAGAATATAGAACACATCATGCACCAATCTTTGCCAGAGTGGCAGTGAATGTCAGAATAATGACACACAGTGCTAGTATGAAACTGATAATGATGATGGTAATAATATGTAAACATTGCTTGGTGTATCATTGTCATATGGTGCGTGTTGGCTCAATGGAAACTAACTTAGTGGAACGCTCATGTCTGATCACTTGTAAAACATTCAAAAAAACAGATTTGTTAAATGAGTTGGTGGTTGAATGTAGCATATAAACGTTGATATCATTTTGATGCCTCGGTCCTGGCTGAGCTGTAAAAATCATTTTTATGTTATTTAGGAGCTTGGACGTAAATTTTTTTTTTTTTTAATCCAAAATGTATCAAAGCAAATAGAAACATTGTTTTTCTGATTGCTTATATGATAGTTTCTAAACAATATATAATTTTGATATTACACAAACATTTGGTGAAATTACAAAGGGAAGCTGACTAAAGTCATGCAACTTCTATGGCATTATGCTGTGTTAACTTAATAAAACATTAGCTGTTTTAGGAGATCAGCAATTCACAAGAAAAGTGTATACTTCGTGGCCTGAAATAGATTAATATTCTTGCTTCAATAAATCCAGGATCTACAGATTCCTTTTATGCTATAGAATATTTATTGGTATTACTTTGGTTAATGCTGGTCTCTACAAGAGTCATTCTTGTAGGCGAATATCCAATTTAATTCTATTCTTTATAACAAATCTTACATTTCTAATGCTTAGTAAATAAAGGGGGCATAAAAATGAATGAATAGTGTTTTCAACGAGAGAGAGAGAGAGAGAGAGAGAGAGAGAGAGAGAGAGAGAGAGAGAGAGAGAGAGAGAGAGAGAGAGTTGGCGAAAGGAATAGTTTACGTTATGATACCGATGTTTTCAATTGTCTTGATTTCTTGTATCGTTAACTTTGAAAAGTTATTTGATAATTGTTTTTTGCTTCGTTTTCCTAAGGGTAGGGATCTAGTACAAGTAGCATTGCCAACAGCCTCTTGTTTTGTTGCGAAACCTGGATTATATCGTTACATATGTATTGCTCCATTGTGTCTTGAAATAGTATACAGGATGAGAGTTGTACCTTCAGCTGCAATTGGTTAGAACCTTTCTTGTTAGAGTCCAAACACCGAAGTGTCTAGTCCCTCAATAAACTATAATAATAATAATAATGAAAATACATTCTCAGCTGCTTCAAGTCCCCAATATATTGAGATTAAAAGAAAAGGCAGTAATATTTTATGCTATTTCTTTGAAAATACAGAATATAGAAACTTGAAGTCACTGTTTCAGTAACCCTTTATTTTTTTACTCACAAGATGAATTAAGAATATTGAGGCTTTTTTAAAAAAAAGTTGTTTTTCTTTTCTGAAAAAAAATCCAAGTTAGGAGTCGCCGTATCATTCTCCCATCCTTAACTCTAGTTCTATCCGACTTAACTACAACAATGATAAATACTTCCCTAAATCAAAATGTGCAAACAAATATATCAAAAGGTTTAAAATTTAGAAAGTAAAATGAAAAGAAAGACGAATTACTTCTCAAAAATGATCCGAGATATAATCCATGTTGTAATTTTCTAGTTGGTTCTCACCCAAGTAGGTGGCTTTTCAGCTTTTACAAATATAGTCAAAGTCGGAAATTGTATGTTTTTTTTATGTAAAACGTAAATTTATAATAATTTTTTTTTCCGTAGTTTTTACTTTTTGCCGTTTACCATGTGAAGATTCCAAGAGTACCCTTTTAAATATTATGGGAAACAGGAACATTGCTGTTATAAATAAACAAAACAAGAAATATAAGAAATTAAATGTGCATATCGACAGAATATGTAAAAAATATGTGCATGGTTTGTTATCATGTACCTTTTTAGATGTAAATATTTCCATCTAAAGCATGAAAAGCAAACTGGCCATCTCGGAGTAACCAAACATGCCCAATACCGCCAATTCTCCCGATAAAATCACAGCTGCTACCTGTGTCTGCATGACTCCTTTCACAATACACAACCCAGAGTCTCAGTTCTTTAGGGTGGAAACTATCTTCTAGTTAAAGAGGATCACATCGTCATTAGGAGAGGCTGATGCCATACTTGAATTCTTACCTGACAACATCTTCGAACAAATTGGAGAATGGTTAGCCGACAGACATCACCGTCACATACTAAATTGAAGCCCCAGCTAAAATCATTCTGCAGTGTGCCCTCAACCCTCTGAGCCCGAAAAGTTCACTTGGCTCTAACATCGGCAGAACCCACTCATCCACCCTTGGTCAGTGGCCACCACACACCCTCAACCTCTTAAACAACGAAAGGACAGTCCGCAAGCTATATATTCCTGTTACTCCTGTACATTGTTCAAGGAGCAACAAGTGTTTATCAAGCAGCTGCTATGCCAGAAAATACAGTGTGACAGACAAACCAAAGAGCCTGTATTCTTTCATGGTAGATTTGAGAGTGAGATTCAAAAGTGCGAGCAAGGGTGCATGCTGTCAAAAATATACAGCAGATCAACTAACTAACCGTTAGAACTAACCATTGGTGATGGCCAGAATGATAGTTTCTTACAAGGAAACAAGACTGTCTTTCTTTCAAGAAATCGAATTCCTCATTGATACGGGTGCATTCTGATCATTCATTCTAGCCACCGCAAATGAACTATTAAATCCAACCCCCAACACCCTTCATGTGTATATTGCAAATGATGCCTCGCTAAAGATATAGGGAACCAGAAACCTGGAAGTAGTATTCACCAGCAAACCACATGGTTGGATATTCATAAATGTAGATGTGACCTCCGCATCAATCTGAACAGATTTTCTGAAGGCACATAACATACTGGTAGGCATCATAATTGCCATTTCATGCTATTTGATGCTTTATAGACAAAGCTAGCTTGAAATGTAGCGCTTTTCCATCTGATCAAATATATCATGTATTGACTGCATTTCTCTATCTTTTGACATACTGTATTGAATCATTTCCTCTTAATCATTGTTATATTATAGGAGACTGCTCTTTCTCTGTTACCAAACTATGTTGTAGAGTTCTACATTAAAGTCAAAAGGTTGGTTCTGTTAATGAGGGTAATAATCCCATACAGATAGGTATTAGCGGTTTCGCATTAAGTACTCTCACAACTTGTCAGTTTCAAACCAACCACGCTCCTTTACACCTAGCATGCTTAACTCTGTTTCCCTCTCCACACAGCACAACACCCCCATCTCTGGCTGACTCGGCCTCAGTCTCTCGTATCTCGTTGTGTGTGCATCCCCTGCTTCAGCCCTTTTTGTGTAGAATCACGTGATACAAAAAAAGAAATGCAAAAAAATTGTACATCCAATGTATATATACAGTAGTGATTTTATTATAAAATGCAATCCCATGCGCCAATCAGTGAAGGCTCAAGAGTTACATCATGCTTTAGACTTACTGCATAAAACTTTGTACATAAACAGTTAGTGGTGTTATATTGATACTTAATCTTTTAAATTTTATTTTGTCAGTGCATTAATTGTACATTAGTGTTATTGTTGTGTTAACTACTGTACAGTGCTGTATACAAAATACCTTACTTTACAGTAGTAATTTGAGTATAGACTACATGTACAGTGAGTTTAAATCGTGCGAGTCAACTTGCCGAAAACAGCGATTACTTACAAGTGTTACCCTAGCTAATTAACCTGTGTTGTAGTGATAGTACTGTACATATATTATGGTAATGCACATTGCAATATCAGCAAGTGTTGTTAGATAGAAACAAGTTGGTAGTTAGTTGTTACTGTACTTATTATATGTGCGTATAAGTGTGGCAATGACTCGTGTACCGTAATCTTACAAAAAAAGTTGTGTTAATGCTTGTTTTTGGTTATGTGTGATATTTCTCTTTTCTTAAACAAATATCTTCCTTATACTTTCTATCTACGTTCGTGAGTCGAATTAACAAAAACACCTTTACACTCATTGCGTTTTAATGGCCAATAAAGGTTACATGGTATGGGTAACAGAACAACACCCTACAGTTTCGTCTCATATGGGGCGGGTGTTCACATTATGGTAAGGGGACGACCGACTTGCCATTCGCTGCTGCCAGGCAGTAAAGTTGAAATCAAATAATTACAAAGAAACGAAACTGAGCATCACATAGTTGGGTAATTTCAACACGTACTGTACACTTATGTACATGTCCTGTATAAATTGCTCATATTCACATCAAAATTTTTGACTGCTATGCTCCTCTGAGGAATATACTGTATATACCTATTGACCATCATCAACTGGAATACCAGATGGTCCAAAACAGCACCTACCAAACATCTGATGACATAAAGTTGCGAAAAACCGTAATCAATTGGGTTCCTTTGCCATTAGCCTCTGGACAAAATTAAACCATACGACGGGGTACAACCCAAAGGTCAAAAACATGGTCAAGCATTTCCATTGCTCCCGTAAAGCTGCGGTCAGCTCCATGAACCACGATGGAAGGTGGTAAAAAGATTTACCATGGATTCTATTAAAACTGTGAACCACCACAAACACACAGCCCTCGACTCTTTGTCAGCAGAGACACTACAGTATAGGGACAATTCACTAGCAATACCTGCAGACATATTTCAGCATTCAAATGAGCCCATAATCCCCTCAGATGGCCGTTAAGTAATAGAAGAAATTCTTCCATAAAAAAAAAAAAAAAAAATACCCCATCTCGCTCAAGAAATCCTACATCCCTACAAAACTGGAACATACCAAATATGTGTTATTCAGAATAGATTCACACTGACACCCCTTGTCACCCACATACTTGGGACCTCAACCTACTGGCCAACCAAGGGAAAGGCCCGTGCCAACAACAAGTGTTGGCTTTAATACCCCAACAACAACCAGGGACCTCAACAACAACAACAACAG
Organism: Palaemon carinicauda; assembly: GCF_036898095.1. Taxonomy (NCBI): domain Eukaryota; kingdom Metazoa; phylum Arthropoda; class Malacostraca; order Decapoda; family Palaemonidae; genus Palaemon; species Palaemon carinicauda. The sequence continues at coordinate 88,565,689 of NC_090754.1, forward strand.
GGACCTCTTTGCATATTGTAGCGAATATAGAATTGCTATGAAATATAAGTGGAAGGCAGAACTACCTGGGTATCAACAGACAAGCTTTAACCAGCATACATCCCATAGGATGTTTCAGTAAGCTGAATCACTTTTTTATTTTTTTGGGGGGGGGGTGAGTATTGTGAGAACCGTTAACCAGCGTCTTGAAACGATATTCTGGTCACCAAAACATGACCTCCTGGGGACGCAATGAAAAAAAGACTACAACAGACACGATGATGTCATAAGATATTTTCTTTTTATCTCGTAAATGACTGCACATTATCTTTTAAACCGAAATTAACATCTGATAATGAATATTATAAGCTTTTATTTCAGATGATTCATATGGTTCTTTCCTGTAATTAAATATGTTTACGAAGTGTGCAGAAACACACCAGGATTGTAATTGTGTACCTTTTTAAGTGTAAGTAGATCCTAATACCGTTCTGCTTGCAAGGAGTGGCATTTTGTCAGATATGTGTAAATAAACCTGTTAATTTCAGCCAGTGTTTCTGCCCAAACCATGACCAGCTAAAGGGAGAACCCAACAATTTCCATCCACATTACAATGCCTTAATATTTTGCATTGTCTATTACATTGCAACCACACTGTGCAGATGCCTTCTACTTACGCTGTTTTACCGGCATGTATTTAGCGTAATCATTTGTTTTTTGTTTTAGGTATCTAATATGTTTATTGTGAAAAATAAAGTTGTAACATAACGAGAATAGTCTGGGATAGGACTTGTTATTTACTGGGATAGCAGGAAAGGATACGTATGTGATGGTGTGTGGTTTTGAATCCGCACCTTCTCATCTTTAACGCTTAATCCTGGTAAATTGAGGCGGAATGCAAGTGAGAAGCTGACCAATTTTGACCCCTTGTTTATCTCATTCACTGACCCTGTAACCTGATACTGTTGTCACCTGCCGAAAAATGAAGGCTTGGAAAAAAAAGATACCTTTCTCTTCTTTCTTCTTTGACATCACTTTCCTTTCCATCAGATTCACCATACTAATCCCTTATTATCTCATTCTCTGCAGCAAGTTTATTTAACACCTTATTTAGGAACTCTGATCTCCAATACAGGGTCTTTACAATTAGATTTTAGTGAAAGATTGAAAGAAAAAATCAGACAATTGCTAGGTTTAGTAAAATTTGGAAATCAAGTCGCCTGAAATTACATATAAAAATCAGACTATATATCAGTTTAGTAAGATCGGTGTTACTCTAGTCTATGGACATGAGTCATGGTATGGCAATGAAACAGTATCCAATAGATTTTGTAGATTCTAGAGCAAAGCCCCCAGAAAGATATTGGGAGTTAAATGGCAGGACGGAATTAGAAATAAAACTATAAGAGAGATTACTCGAGTGCCATATGTGAGTGAGATCATAATGAGGGGTAGATGGAGATAATTTGGGTATTCTCTTCGCACTCCCCAATAGAGATTAGTTCACCAAACGTTCATTTGGGCTCCTCAAGGCACTAGAAGAGTTGGAAGACCCGGGCTTACATGGCTGAGGACTGGTGCGCGAAGTAGAAGACGAACGAAGTATTGAATTAAAATCTCAAGACAGAGACGACTGGCGAAATCGAGGCCTTTGTGTCAATAGGCGTAGGAGATGATAATGATGAATTTGGTAGGAGTCACTTTGACACCACACATTTTTTACCACATCATATAGTGATTCTTTCGATGCCCCCTTTCTCTGTAATGCCCTTTACTGGGCAATACCATCACCAACATCCAGATGCCATGCCACACTTTTGCTCTTTGCCACCATACCAGAAATACCCTTTAGCATTTTGATTCTATGCATAAGCAAGAGTAATGAATAATGCACTGAAATTTTCAGCCAAAAAATTTGAATTTTAAATATTTTCTTAACTGGATTTTATTAATGTCCATTGACACCGAAGTGATTAGAAATATCTAGACATGAATTTCGTCTAATGGCTCACAAATGGTTAAGAGAAAATGAGCAGCATTCGGACTTGGTTTGTTCAAAAGTGTATTGTTCGATACAACTTCTACTTCTAGTTCAAAGACAAATTTTCAACTTTTCAGGGTATTTTTAAGATTACTTAGACATTTATCGCCAATTTGTTTTAGTTAATATAATACCATTATAAGAGTCCAGACCCCGAAGGGTGTAGTCCCTCAAGAAATTGTAATAATAATAATAATGAAATTTCACGAACAACTACTAGTGCACCGATTATTTGAAGATCAAATGATGAGATCATAACAATCTTTGTAATCTTATTGTCGATAAAAATGTGACATAAACCTCAACTAACTATTTCGTTAACGATTATTTTTTGTTTTAGAATATATTGAAATTAATGAGATACCTATAGAATAATGAATTCTCTTGTACACATTTCCCATGATAAGGACTCCCCACTGAATTCGGCACAAGTCGGCGCCATGAAAGAAATACAGATCACCCCGAACTCTGAATTTACAATAATATCAGGGAATGCAATAAGCCAATAGACAAAATGCTTACAAAATAAACTTCCAAAGATATGGGCCCTGGAATTTTACCAGATGCTCATTATTCCATCGTTAGCATGTTGTATGATGATCGGTGCTTGGGAATCAAATAACCAGAATTAAAAAAAAAAAAAAAACACCAGGATTTATATAACATATCTAGAGCCATATATGAAATTTCTTCTTGTTCTTGTTACCAGATGCAATAGTCTCATTCTAACCGGAACACCATTTTGTAAGGGGATTTCAAGCATATCCAAATCCAACGGGGTAATACATCTATAATGAATGGTTCCTTAAAAGACTAAGCGTATCTGTGCGCACACATACATGTGTAGACGAGTATATATATATATATATATATATATATATATATATATATATATATATATATATATATATATATATATATATATATGCAAATTAATATATCAGCTATTATTAGTCCACTGCAGAATATAGGCCTCAGACATGTCCTTCCACTTGCGTTTTTTTTTTTTTTTGGGGGGGGGGGCTGATGTTTCTATTCTCGTCCACACTCGCAAACTTTCTTAGTTCGTCACTTCCTCGTCTTCTCTTCCTTTCCCTGCTTCTATTGCAATATCTAGGGACTCATTTTCTTATTCTTACTGCCTGCTTCAATGAATGGGAGGAGGTACAATAGTTGGTAGGTATTTGCATGCAAAGCTATATGTGAGGGTATTGGATGATCGCAGCCATCCCGAAGATGGTTTGGACCATTTTGGTAGAACTAATCTCAAGAGTTGGGTCCTCAGAATCCAGGGGGATCCAATACTTGGGGTAGAACTCCCAGCCTCTGGCTGGAAGCCCATCCTTACAGATATGCTGAGGAGGATTCCATAGTTTTTTGGTCTCAGTCCTAACAGGTGGGTTCAGTTTTGCACCTGTGCCTCTATATCTATTTTGATGCTATCCTTCATGTAGGGTATGGAGTGGACTGTCTATGAAGTATACTCTCATTGTGCCGATAGTGGAGAGTGCAAATTTCCTTTTCAGCGTGTGAGGCCTTAATATTATTGAGCAGGTGGATTAAACTTATACAAACCAAACATGACCCTTTCTTTTCTATGGATTCTGCTGACATCAGCCCCCTCCCCTGGATATGCTGACTCGCCCCTGTACTGTTGATGACCTCTGCTAGTCTAATTAAGGAAATTTCTGTTGACGACCAAGGAACTAATGGGGACCGCACTTCAAATGCTCAAAACCTAGGTGGAAATATTAGGGTATTAAAGGTCAACCACATATGCGATATACCAATAAATTGCCATTATGAAGGATTGTGGATGACTTTTGAACCTTTGGTTAAAATTCATGAAATAAGGATGAATTTCAAAGAAAATAATGAGTAATGGGAAGTATGGATCTCCGTCAGTAATCATGAGTAAGTTTTGAAAACAGTCTGTGAGATTTTCCAAAATGAAAATTGATAATTAATAGATCACTGCAGCGCTATGCAATGCAGCCCCTCGAAACCTAGATGTATATTGCCCCAGTGACTGATATCAGAGTGAGGCTGCTGACAACAAAGTAAATCCAATATTGGAAAGAAAGCCTAAGCCACCAATGTGACTAATTGCAACATCTAAGGTGGAAGATTTTGATTAATTTATATTTAGTAAGATGATACAAAGGAAAGTGGATACCATAGAGCATGTAAGCCTTTCTAGATTTAGCAAGAAATCCATCTTAATTAATGTCAGATCTAGAACACAATCTTTCATGTTAAATATGAAAATTACAGAAATTCTCATGGTGGATATCAAACCACATTTTGAATTTTAGCTATGGAAGATGGGTAAGTTTTTCAAAGGCGTATATGATTTTATCAAGGATGAAATATTAGATATTTGCACAAAAGAAATAGGGAAGGTTCATAAGATTCCCAGAACTACTATGATTGTTTTAACTTTTGAAGACCATGATGTACCCTTTCATATATATCGAAAAGGAGAGAATACCAGTTTGCCTTTATAAACAGAAACCATTGCTGTGCATCAATTGTTTTAAATTTGTCCATCTATCTAGGGTATGTAAAAACGTTAACGTCTGTGACAATTGTTCTGATCCTGAGCATGGACCCTGCATTAATATTAAAAGGTGCACCTATATTAGCCAGGATCACAAGCCAACCAACAGGAAATGTTCTCAATATCAAACAGAAGAAGCAGCTGTTCAAAAGTCGGATGCTGAGAATATTAGTGTGGGATATGCTAGGCGACTTCTAAAAAGGCCAAGGATTACACCAAAGCCTTAAAATCTAAAGATGCAGGACATCCAGGAAAAATTGCAACACAAGTTAGACCAGGTAATGTAAAGCTTAAGGCATCCTATTGCCGAATCACCGCCCAAGCCTATTACTAAGCCTCGTAATTTAGATTCGGTGCCTCTCGTCAAAAAGGCACCACCTCTTTCCTCTAGGTTTGCCACACCTCAGATGAACAGCCCAAGGCCCTCATTTTGGGCAGCATCATTGCCAGATCTAGGCGAAGAATCATATGCTAGAGAGCTACTGGATGTACTTCTTGGTTAGAGGTGGGGTTATAGTATTAAAGATCATAGTTCCTAAATATTTTTATGATTTTACCTCTTCAGTCTCTCTCCTTGCAATAATATAAAATTTCACCTTACATTGTATATATATATATATATATATATATATATATATATATATATATATATATATATATATATATATATATATACTTCGACTAAAGCTTTTCCCGCCATGCAGGGTCGCTATTTGTTGAAAACTGTTTCTAATTTCTTCTGTCTCTGATGTCCTCCACTGTGAGATCTTTCGCCTCCGTATCTGCTGTTACACACTCCATCCACCTTCTCTTTGGTCTCCCCCTCCTCCTCCTACCTGGAACATCCATATCCAACAACCTCCTCCCATCGTACTCCTTATTTCGCCTTATTACATGCCCAAACTAGTGGAATCTCTTTTCCTTGATTTTATTTGACACCCGTGTAACCTTGGTTGATCCCCTCGCGAAGTCATTCCTAACCTTATCCATTCTCGTGATCCCAGCCATCAATCTTGGCATTCTCATCTCTACAACATCCATTTTCTTCTCAAAGATCTTTTTCATGGTCCAGGTCTCTGCTCCATATGTCATGGCAGGTCTCACTACAGCTATATGTACCTTTCCCTTTATCTTTAAGTTTATCCTTCCATCACATAACACTCCCGACACACTTTTCCAAGTACTCCATGCAACTTGAATTCTACTGTTCACATCCATTTGGATCTCTGCTGTTTCCTCCACATATGACCATAGGTACTTGAATTTTTCTGTCCTCTTTAGTATATCACCTAGCAAATGTATGTCATACAACTTGTTCTCCGGGTAGCAACATATACTCAGTTTTTGTTCTACTGATCTTTAGCCCCCTGCTCTCCAATTCCTCTCTCAAGCTTCTCCTCCAATCTTTCTCAGGTTTCATCACACAGAATTGTATCATTTGCAAACAGCATATATATATATATATATATATATATATATATATATATATATATATATATATATATATATATATATATATATATATATATATATATATATATATATATATATATATATATATATATATATATATATATATATATATATATAAAATAGATTTTTATATGCTCGGTGATTACCAGGTATAGCCTTGAGTATGTGGTATTCGTGTCGGCTTCTAATAATTACCTATCAAAATAACCTGAATCACATTTAGGAAAATATAACTATCAAATATGGCCAATCCCTTTAAAACTGCATCACAAATTAAAAAAGGACATTGTTATTTAATATTTCTAGTGTGTAATTTATGGTTTCTGGTTGCCAGTGGAAATGTCCTCCCCGTTGGATGAGCCTATAGGTCTACTTACTGAGTCATCACAGCCATTGTATAACCCTCCCTGGTCCTAGCTTGTGTGAAGAGGGTGATTGGTCGCTGATTATATGTATACTTTAGAGGGTCAGTCTCTAGGGCACTGTGCCTTGCTTCTATTATATATAGAGTGGCATTTAACATCCCTTGTACTAAAGTTCTATGTTGTGAGTCATAAGATGATTTTTGCCCCGCTCTTGAAAGCTCAATTCTGTACAACACTTGAGGGTACACTCGGGCACACTGTTGTATCTAGTTTCTCTTCCTCTTGTTTTGTTCAAGTTTTTAAAGTTTATATAGGAAATATTCATATTAATGTTGTTGCTATTCTTAAAATATTTTATTTTTCCCTATTTCCTTTCCTCACTGGGCTATTTTCCCTTTTGGAGCCCCTGGGCTTATAGCATCCTGCTTTTCCAACTAGGGTTGTAGCTTAGCATTTGATAATAATAATAATAAAGGTTATAGTGGATACAACGGTTTGATAGAATTTTCAAGTTTTTAAATGTAAATTCATTCCCAATTGCCCATATAATAGAGTCCAGTCCCCGAAAGGTCTAGTCCCCCAAGAAATTAATAATAATAATAATGTAATACTACTGACAAATGATACAAGGACCTAGTATATAGAGATCAAATGAAAACACCGTAGCATTCTTTGTAATCTTTTTGTTAATACAAATAAGATAAAAATACAACTGGCGTTTTCGGTGATGTATATTATATTGTTTCAGAATATATGAAGACTATTAAGATGTCTCCTCTGAAAAGTATTCTTTTTTCATTTTTTGTACACAAATATCCACTGATCCGGACCAACACTAGTTTCACGAAGCTTACTCCACAGTTGAAGACGTCCACTGCCTCAGTCTTGAACAGTTGTTTGTACGGAAGGACAGCATTACCGGCAGGACTTCCTTCTTATATACTTCCCTTATCTGCATTACCTTTATTATATATCAAATTGCTTCATTTAACTCACAGCTCATATCATTTTCATTTGTACTATTAGAATTATTCTTGAATTCTGGAATGTTAAGCTGGTATTCATAATTGAAATAGCGTCCCTTAAGCTAAAAATCCCTATATGTACCATTTTGCCCTTAACTTCTATGAATATTCTCTCCTTCCGTTTATAGCAACTTTCTGTTCTATTCCCTTTCATATCTTAGCTTTTATTTCCTTTTTAGATTTTACTTTTGAATACGTTTCCCTGTCTTCCAACTATATTTCATACATTTTACACATTTATATCCTACTTTCGGCACAAGTGATGAGCCTCTAAACAGAAATTTTTCAATTGAAACCTAAACACACACACACATATATATATGTTATATATATGTATATATATATATATATATATATATATATATATATATATATATATATATATATATATATATATTAACTAGCAAATAATATTTGTAAAAAATGGATATTTGGTGTTCATCAAAAATGTCTGTTGATTTAAACATGGTTGCCAAATTCCCTGGCAGTCGCCAAATATACTGGTAAAACACATTCTTTTAAACGAACAATAAGTTTTGGAGCAGCTTGTACAATACTTTGTTTTAACCGTAGGCTTATACATCCAAGAATAATTTGTTTTTGTACTTGGTACTGATTGATTATATTGTCAATTATCGGTATAGCAAGTTCAACGTTTCTAGTCTTTTCTCTCTCAATCCTCCTAATTGTCTCACCCTGTTCACCTTTATGGTCCTAAACCTTAATTCTAGGTCTCCTCTTTCTTTTCTTGTATTTTCATTTATTCTAAAAGATTCATTCCAACTGTGATCAGATTTTGAAAAGAATTGGGGGAACTTAATAGGTTTATAGAGGAAGTTATAAGTCTTGCTTCGAAGTTTTTATATATACGTGTTTTGTATGTGCTCGGTGATTACCAGGTATAGCCTTGAGTATGTGTTATTTGTGTCGGCTTCTAATAATTAGCTATCAAAATAACCTGAATCACATTTGGGAGAATTTAGCTATGTACAATATGGCCAAGTCCTGTAAATCTACATCACAAATTAAAAACGGGACATTGTTGTTTAATATCTCTATTGCGCAATTTCAGTTGCTAGTGGAAACGCCCTCCCCATTGGGTGAGGCTATAGGTCTACCTAGTGAGTCATCACAGCCATTTTCTGAAGAGGGTGCTTGGGCGCTGGTCATCTATAAACTGTATATAGTCAGTCTCTAGGGCATTGTTACTGTGCCTTACCTCGACCATTCATAGAGTGGCATTCAACATCCCTTGTACTAAAGTACTATGTCGTCAGTCATGAGACCAGTGTTGCCCTGCTTCCAAAAGCTTAATTCTGTACAACATAAAGGTTCAAGTGGATTCAATAATTTGATCAACTTTTTTTTTTTATCTAAATTCATTCCTAATTTCCCATATAATAGAGTCCAGTCCCCGAAAGGTCTAGTCCCTCAACAAATTAATAATAATGAATAATATGTAATACTACTACTACTTCTTGGAGTATTATAGCCAACACTTGTTGTTGGCACGGGCCTTTCCCTTGGTTGGCCCGTAGGTAATCTGTAAAATTATAAGGTGATTACATTAATGGAAATTTGAAAGGTTTTTAGTAGTAGAAAAAGATGTGGACAGGGTAAGGATGATGGTGGTAGTAGTAGAGGGCCATCATTTCTCGGATAGTGGTAGTTTGAAAATTGGGGGTGTAATGCTTTTGAAGGTTAGAGAAAAGGATGCAGGTGGGGTTGTCCAACCCTTTACTCCCTAGGGTCCCTGCGGAGAGATTTTTAGTGGTAGATTAGTTGAGAAGTTATGGGGGATGATGTGAATAGAGCCTTATAATGAGGGGATGAGATGGTGCATGAAATGATGAGGTCTTTACCTTGGTGGAGGTAGTGTTGAAAGCAACTGTGAGTGTGCGTCTATGTTTTCGACAATTGCTTTTGCCAGTGTGGCATCTTCTTTCACAGCCTGTGGTGAGTTGGTGTCTACAAGTTGATCTCCACGTAGCTGTGCTGTTTCTCTGCATTCTAGTAAATAGTGCATGAGGGCTTGTTGTGGTATGACATCACAGTGTTCACACATTCTCTGGATGTCATCTGCGATTTCCCAGTTTGCTTTGTATCCCAACCGGAGTCTGTGTATACATACAGCCTGTTTCCTTGGGGTATATCTGTCTATGGGTGGAGGTTCTAGTGCCGTGGCCTATTTGTACCATGTGGCAGAGGGAGAGCCATTCTCTATCCTCATGTGTAGTTCCTTGATCTGTGTCTTTATTTTGTTTTTGATTTGTTGCAGTGCAGGCTGTATGTGCACCTGTACATTATGAATGTATTTGGTGCTTTTGGTTAGCTCATCAGCCTTTTCATTCCCTGGTATCCCAATGTGACTGGGGATCCAGTTTAGTGTTACTAGTGTGTTCCTTTCATTATGCTGTTTTAAGAGGGATTTAATGTCCGCTATCAGGGACTTGTTTTCTTTGTTTTTGTTTTGCTGTAGGGCTTGCACTGAGGATCATGAATCAGTATGGATGACTACTGGTCCCTCCTCATTTTCAATAGAGTACTTAATGCTTTCTGTATTGCAACAAGCTCCGTCTGCAGGGTGGAGACATTATTGGATGTTCTCCAGCAAGCTGTAAAATTGCAGGAGTGAACTGCAGCTCCTGCTGTTTGGGTTCCAGGATCTACTGTACCATCAGTATAGTAGATCTGTGCCCCTATTGTCTCTATAGAGTTTATAGCTGCTTTTGCTGCGTTTCTAAGTTCCTCTATTGTGCAGTTTTCTTTTGCCCTTGGGAGCTTGGTATAGTTGAATTTAGCAACTTGCCTTTTCCATGGTGGAATGTGTATTATACTCTGTGCTGTGTCAGAGTTTAGCTGTAGGATTATATCTGTTAGGCCAAGTTTTTTAATGTTATTGCTATGGTCTTTGCCATAAGAACTTGGGGTTTGCACTCCAGGGTGTTTGGATAGTTCCTCTCTTACTCTTTTTGGTAATTCAGTCTCTGTCTGACAGGAACATCTTTGCAACTATGCTTGCATTTCTTAGTGCAATTCTGTCCTCAAGGGTTGGGTTGGTAGTCCAGTTTCCAACCTTGGGTTGCACAGTCTTGTCCACATTGGGGCTCCTAACATGAGCCTCATGACATTGTTTTGAATCATTTCAATTGTGCTTTTTTGTAGATCTGTCACTACTGACAAAGGATACAAGCACCAACCATATAGAGATCAAATGAAAACACAGTAGCATTCTTTGTAATCTTAATGTTAATACAAATACGATGAAAACTCAACTGACAATTTCGGTGATGGTTATTTTTTGTTCCAGAATATATCAAGACTATTAAGATATCTTTTCTGTAAAGTATTCTTTTTTCATTTATTTTACACAAATATCCACTGATCCGGACCACCACTAGTTTCATGATGCCTACTCCCCAGTAGAAGATGTCCACTGGCACACTCTTGAACAGTTGTTTCTATGGGACATCATCACTGGCAGCATTTCCTTCTTATATACTTCCCTTATCCCCCTTGTCTTTATTATTTATCAAATTGCTGTATTTGTTAGGCTATGTAAGCCTTAATATTTTTTTGAGGTTTATGCCCCTACAGCTTTTACAATTAATGTGCTTCATTTTTCCCCTTGTCGCATTTAACTCACTGCTCATATCATCTTCATTTGTTCTCTTAGAATTGTTCCTGAATTTTGGAATGTTGAGCTTGCATTCATATTGAAAATAGCCTCCCTTGAGCTATACACTCCTACACGTACCATTCTGCCCTTAACTTAGTGAATCTCCTCTCCTTCCCTTTTAGAACAACCTTCTTTTCTATTCTCTTCCCTATCTTAGCATTTATTTCCTTTTTAGATTTTACTTTTTAATACGTTTTCACTACTTCCAACTATATTTCATACTTTTTAAACATTTTCATTCTACTTTCGGCACAAGTGTTAGCCTCTAAACAGAAATTTCTCACTGAAACCTAAACAAACAAAGAAAAAAGAAGCAGTCTGTTTAAAGAATATCAAATGACTCAAATTAACTAAACTCATTCGGATAAAATCCCTGTTATCAACTTAATTGTTCTCGATATCAGATATAGTTGTCTTCATATTCTGGAGGACTCATTTGTTTAGGCAAATGACAGGCTTCAGCAAACACGACGGGTAAATGAATGCTGGCTGATTTGGATCAGATTCAGAGCTTAGTCCTGGCTGATTCGGATCATGTATTTAGGCTGATTCAGGTAATTAGTAAGGCTTATTCAGACCATTTACTAGGCCGTTTTGAATGACTCTAACGTAAACAGAATGTTACCTTTGACATGAAAGAGCTCCATAACCTGTTAGTTCCTTACCTCACACCACGCAAGAATTACTGATAAGTTGAAGTGTTTGGCTTGTGACCGAGTAGTGGCTGACCACTACCAGGCCATAAATTTCAATTCTTTCAGTGGCTGGCAATATCGAGGATGTGGAGACACTGGTAATCATACCACAAGGATTTTTTTCCTGATTATCTGATCCCGCTCCTGAACTTTAAAATATTTCGTAGCATTTTCTGTGGGTTTTAGCATTGAAAGAACATAAACATGTTCCATTACAAGTTAGTTTGGCTTACGTTTGGTTAATTTTGGTGATTCATAATAACTGTCATTAGACCACAGATTGAGGACTGCATGAAACAGGTTCCCCTCTGTTTTCTGATAATGTCTGATAAGAGGTCAATGTGTGTGTGTGTACTATATATATATTTGTGTATATACATTTATATATGTATATTACAATCATCCTAATTGTCTCACCCTGATCTCCTTTATGGTCCTAAACCTTAATTCTAGGTCTCCCTTTCTTTTCTTGTATTTTCTACCTCACATTTTAAAATCCATCACTAACAGTCCGTGTTGGTTAACACATGGTTTCTCCAAAATCACTTAGCAGTTCATCACATTGGTTTTGTTAATTCCCCTAACCAGGGGGTAATTTATTTGGCTTTGCACCCCTCCACTTTCATAGGTTATCAGGCGCTTATCCAACTTCTGAAACCAGGTGTTCACACATGCTATTTCAAAACTCTGAGCCATCTCTATTGTCATCTTCCATTAACGTTCTTTTTCCTCGTATGTGAATTGTATGGAGGTAAGCATAGTTGCCTTTTTTTTAAGGACTTTGCTCTACAGGCCAACCAAGGGAAAGGCCCGTGCCAACAACAAGTGTTGGCTTTAATACCCCAACAACAACAAGGACTTTGCTTATGATTTGGCTGCCCTGCCTGACATGTATATTCCCCCAAATAATTTATGTGCTTTTCCAAATCAAATGTTTTGGGTCCTCAAATATTAGAATTATATCTTTATCATATTGTCCAAGTACGTGATTCACTGTTAAGCACCCCTTCTCTGGAACCTACTTTCTTATTAACCTTCACAATCAGTGGTAATTTTCCAGAAAACAACTACTTGCCTGCAATTTGTACTATTTTCCTTCAATTTGTACTACTATCCTTCATTTTTTTTTTGCTATTGTATTGTATCAGAGAAACCTTGGTCTCTTATACTCTCTAAATCACTGATACACTTGATTAACAAGAAGACAAGAGGTAATGTGTGTCTGAGCTTTTTTTTTTCTTTCTTTTTTATTTGGCAAACAACTACCATCTTCTAGTCACTCACAGTCAGTAGCCTATTCCCTCTTAACGAGAGAATCCCTTGGGGAAATCATGTGGTTTCATCATATTGTTGACGAATGTTGACTAGCAAGAGGGCTCTCTAACTTGGGGAAGTTGCTCCCTAAGTTCGAATCTAAATTTCTCTCCCTTTCATCTATTTCTTCTGCTCGATATTACTTCGACCTTCTCCTAATTTTATGAACTTTCTTTTTTCTTGCTGTCCTAACTGTAAGTATTATTTCTCCTAATTATATATATATATATATATATATATATATATATATATATATATATATATATATATATATATATATATATATATATATATATATATATATATATATATATATATATATATATATATATATATATATATATATATATATATATATATGGAATATTTATTTTGTTTGTTCATTAATCTACTTATTTATTTTTTATTTTGTTATTTAAATAGCGTAGATATTTCCACATTCCTTGTTACTGCCTACTTAGATGAATGGGAGAAGGGATCACGGTTGGGAGGTTTTTGCATACAAAACGAATTTTGAGCGAAGCGAAAAATCTATTTTGGGTGAGATAGCCATGGCGTCCTGATGGAAGGTTCCTTTTTGGTAGCTTCCTTGGGTATATCACTACTAAATATTTCCAGAGAATTTAACCACAGGTTATCACAGAATTCTTACTTCTAAAGGTTTCCCTTTTAAGACATCGTATATCAACAGGGGACGCATGTATTAACGCGCCACATAGCTATCTACACCCCAAACAGAGTTAACACTTCGGTGTGTAGGGGCGGAGAATAGCTGGGGAGCTGTTCCACAGCTAATCTCGTTTGTGGCTACTTTTGGTACTCGAGACATAAACAAACGGGCGCTATTGCTAAATGACGTCACGTCCGTCCTCATCCCGAAGCCAGTTGCTTGCCAATCGCCATGATACAGCAGAGCAGGGTGGGACCTGAAAAACTGGACGAAGTAGCAGGGAGGGTCCATCAGGACGCCATGGCTATCTCACCCAAAAATAGATTTTTCGCTTCGCTCAAAATCCGTTTTTTGGGCTCAAGCCATGGCGTCCTGATGGAAGAATACCAGAGAATCAATGTATCGTGGTAGATTTTCCCCTATTTGAGTAAGTGCCAAGGGCTTTGAACAGGGTAGCATAGTAATCTTAATAGAAGAATTGTAGGGAAGAGACCTTCCTGCCCCCCTGGCAGTGAAGTTCCCACGGGCCATGCCGAGATCAAAGTGGTTATCGAAGGGCTATTCACCTTGCTAGAAGAACCTGAAGAACTTGGAGACAAGACTGAATGGTTGGCATTCATATAGGAACATTCTCAAAGGCAGACAAGTGGTGGTTAGGCACTGTATGTAAATGGAGAAGTGTCTCGTCTCTAACGTATGAAGAGAGTAAGTATTCGTATTGGAATATTACATTGCACAGGTGAATATATAATAAGGGTTGAGACCTTAGTATCTTCATCAACCATAAGAGGAAGGGGATGATAAAACTATGACAGACATGTATTTCAAAGGATAAGTAGGAGCGGATTGAGACGCACAAGTAATAAAATAAGAATTTTATTTCACAATTGCAGAGAATATAAATGAATTGCAATAAATGTAAAGTTAATTTACAACAAATTATAATGTACATAGTAATGAAAGACTTGCTCTTGAATCTGAAAGAGAATTTCAAATTTATTAGTAGGCACTCGTTCTCAAGGAACGTCAGTCTTTAAAATAAAACACATCGTGCTCTAGGCATGCGGCACTCGTGTGATTACTATGACATTTCACCTGGGATAAGAATAGTTAAATGAAAAGCACTAAGTGTTTCGACATCACTACGTATCACTTGAGGGTCAACATAGGCACCCGAAGAGTTAGAGTCCCAAGTAACTCACTGTTCTATGCAGAGTTAGGTGCAGGTTTCATAACACTACCTGTGGCTACCACAAAATGTTTGACTTCGTGCACTTGTTTCGCATAATGTTTGAAGAAAACACGCGAGGATTTCCAGCCTGTGAAACTCTTAAGGCTTTCGAAATCCATACTCTGAAAGAAATTCAGAGACGATGCAACTTTTCTAGGATCGTGACCGGCGTGTGTACTGTCAGGATCCGCTCTGCGAATAAAGTAGGTGATTTTCGCTCTTAGTTGTTTCAGTGACAGGTCGCTGCCCGATGTTTCTCCTTTGAAGAGTTGGCCTCCACTAAAGTCCGAAGTTCTGCGAAGATAGACCTTGAGGCTCTCTACTGGGCATAGAGAGGCATCTTCTTTCAGGGGGCATATTCTCCAAGGGCCCCATCTTTTGGTGGGTAATTCGTTTTTGGCGAGAAACATTGGATCCAGGAAGAGGGTAACGTCTCCTGAGTCAGTAAACAGGATATGACCCTCTTCTCTTGATAATGCCACTATTTCGCTGACTTGGGCTCCTGAAGCAAGAGCAAAAAGAAATATAACTTTCTGAGTCAGATCCTTGAGAGGGCATGAATCATTATCCAAGTTGGAGGCGAAATGGAGCACCTTGTCCAAAGACCAGGAGATCGGTTTCGGTGGGGGTGCTGGGCGTAGACGAGCGCATGCTTTCGGCAGTTTATTGAAGATGTCGCTGGACAGACCAATCTGGAAGGCATACAACAGTGGTCTAGTCAAGGCCGATTTGCAAGTAGAAATCGTGTTGGCTGCCAAGCCCTGTCCATGAAGGTGAATAAAGAAGGACATGCAAAAATCAATGGTGATTTCCGTAGGATTTTTTGCCTTGACGAATGAGACCCATTTTCACCAAGTTGATTCGTATTGCCGTCTTGTGGATTCGGTCTTGTATTCCTCGAGGAAGTCTAGACTTTTCTTCAAGATCCCAAACCTTTTCTTCGCGGCTAGGGAGAGAAAATCATGAGATGAAGGTCCTTGATTTTCGATGATGAAGCAAAGACAGTTGACTTCTGTACTTGCTGGGAGAGAACTGGGCCCGGGAGAGGGATCAGCGTGGGCTGCAGCTCCAGGACCAGGGGGTACCAATTCTCCGGGGCCACTTGGGAGCCACTAGGGCCGCTGTCCCTTTGAAGGTTCTCAGCTTGGAGAGGACTTTCAGCAGAAGGTTGGTGGGAGGGAACAGGTAGATCTTGGACCATCTGTTCCAGTCCAGTGACATGGCGTCCACTGCCTCTGCCTTGGGGTCCTCGTACGGGGCCACATATCGAGGAAGTTGATTGTTGTCGCTCGTTGCGAAGAGATAGATCTGAAGTTCTGGGACTTGGTGAGAGATGAAGGAGAATGATTCTAGAGACCATTCCGACTCTATCGGGCTTGTCCGGGATAGAGCGTCCGCCGTCACATTGCGGAATCCTTGTAGGTGAACTGCAGACAGGTGCCACTTCTTCTTCTCTGCCAGACGGAAGATTGTCAGAAGCACCTGATTTATCTGGGGCGATCTTGAGCCTTGGCGATTGAGACATCGAACTACCACCGAGTTGTCTAGGGTTAGACGAATATGGATCGAGGGAGGCGGGGAGAGTTTCTTCAGTGTTAGAAGGACCGCCATTGCCTCTAAGATGTTGATGTGAAACGTCTTGAATAGGGGAGACCATGTGCCTTGAGCCTGTTTTTGGTGGGAGTGACCTCCCCAACCCTCCAGCGAAGCGTCCGTGTGGATGTTGAGTGATGGAGGTGGGTGTTGAAGAGGTATGGACCTTTTCAGGGCCGTCGCTTCCGACCACGGCTTGAGGAGAAGCCGAAGTCTGTTTGGGAGCCGTCTCTTGAGGTCTCTTCGAGCGATGGATGCAGAACGTCTCCAGACTCCCGCGGCATCCTTTAGCTGTGCACGAAGCACTGGGTTTGTCACTGAGGCGAACTGTAGAGAGCCTAGAACTCGTTCCTGCTGGTGTCTTGAGATCCGTTTGGATTTCAGTAGTCGCTTGACAGACCCTGCTATTTCCTTCCTTTTCTTCTGGGGGATGGAAAGGCAGTGTGACTGAAGGTTCCACTGGATTCCTAACCATTGGAACTTTGAGCTGGAGAGAGGCGAGATTTTTTCGCGTTTATCTTGAATCCCAGGTGTTCTAGGAACTGGGTGACTTTGCTGCAGGATTTTAAACAATCCTCGGGCGATGGAGCCTAGACTAGCCAGTCGTCGAGGTAGGCCATCACCTGGACATCTCGGAGGCGGAGCTGTTGTACTATGGCGTCCGCCAGCTTTGTGAAGATCCGAGGGGCCACGTTGAGGCCGAAGGGCATGGCCCTGAAGGCGTAGCTTTTCCTTTGGAGTCGAAATCCTAGGTAGGAGGAAGCGTGATAGTTCATTGGAACGTGCCAGTAGGCATCCACCAGGTCTATGGAGACCGTGTAAGAACCTCGAGGCAGAAGGGTCCTTATCTGTTGAAGAGTCAGCATCTTGAACTTGTTGTTCGCTATGAACTTGTTGAGGGGGGATAAGTCCAGAATGACTCTGAGCTTGTCGGAGTCTTTCTTGTGGACGCAAAACAGTCTCCCTTGGAACCTGGTTGACTTTACCCTCCTTATCACCTTCTTGTTCAAGAGGTCTAGGACATATTCTTCCAGAAGGGGGGTTGATTGTTGGAAGAATTGCTGGAAGGTTGGGGGTGGTTGAGTCCAACTCCAGCCTAGACCCTTCTTGATGATGCTGTGTGCCCAGGGATCGAAGGTCCAGCGATCCTGGAATTGGCGGAGTCTTCCTCCCACCGGAAGCACTTCATTGCTTCTGGTGTCCCGAGGGCTTACTGCCTCGGCCGCTAGCTCCCCTTCCTCCTCTGCCTCTGGAGGGATGGCAAGATGCGTCTCTGCCTGCACCTCTGTTTGAGCCTCTACCTTTGGGATGAAAGGTAGTTGTCTGTTGCTCAAAGGCAGGGGTGAAAACCGGTGACTGGGACAAAACCGGTTGGGTGACCAGCTGAAAGGTCTGTTGTGGCTGAGCAGCCACTTGGGGAGTAGCGGGTCCCGGAAAATGCCGTCTCTGTTGACGTTGCTGGGGTTTTGGCTTGGAGGATTTCCTCTTAGGTTGAGGGCCATCGTCCTGAGAGGATTTCCTCTTCTTCGACATGCCCCACTTGTTGAGAAGGTTCCTATTCTCAGTGGCGGCCTTGTCGGTGATCTCTTTCACAAGGTCGGAGGGAAAGAGGTGCTTACCCCAGATGTTGGAGGAAATCAGTCTCCGGGGTTCGTGTCTCACTGTGGCACCTGAGAACACGAATTCGCGACAGGCTATCCGAGCCTTCATGAAGTTGTACAGGTCCTT
The DNA here is from genome assembly GCF_036898095.1 of Palaemon carinicauda. Lineage (NCBI taxonomy): Eukaryota > Metazoa > Arthropoda > Malacostraca > Decapoda > Palaemonidae > Palaemon > Palaemon carinicauda. Next base: position 88,584,042 of record NC_090754.1, read on the forward strand.
TACCAGAGTCGCCATGTGCGATTTGGCGAGTACCATGTAGTGGTCGGGGACTCTGGTATCACCAGCCATGACGTCGAGCTGTACATGGAGGGACATGGATGCTGCGAGCCTTTCCTTCGTGTCTTGTTCCCGACGAAGGAGATGATCATTAAGTTTTGGGAGGTCTTCATTAAACTGATGTCCAGCCACGTCAGGATCAAGTTTTCCCACCATGAAGGTATGCTGGATATCCTTCCAGTGTCGAACGTCGGGGGGAGTCACCATGGAGAAGGGTCTGCACTCCTCCAGTGCAGGGCAGGGCTTCCCTTCTTCCACTGCCTTGTGACACGCAGCGAAGGCCTTTTCCGTAAAGGGAAGGACTGCGTCGTCGGGTGCGACGTAAGTAGGATGCTTCATGCTCAATGCCGGAAGCTTTGAGCAGGTAAAACCCCTACTTTTAAAAGGGTTGGCTAGCATAGCCTGGGCCTTCGGGAGATCGAACACTATCACCTTAGGTTCGGTCTCTTCTTTAGAGGCAGGTTCGAATCGAAGCCGGACGTAACAGTCCAGGTAAGCCTCAAAGCTCGGGAAGAACTCCACTTCTTCCAGGGCAACCGAGCCGATCTTATCGCTGACAAAGATCCTGCCCGTTGCGATGACCTTATGCTCAGCATACCTCCAGGGGTTGGCGTGTGAGCATATCGGGAGGTCCTTAACCGAAATCTTCTTCGATTCTTTGGAACCTCCCATGGACCTGATGAACTCGTGTGTCACTTGAAGCTTCTGTTCCATAAGGGCTTCTATCATACGGAACATCTCCTGGGCGGATGGGATGGGGTCCGGGGTAGCGGAGGTAGACGGGAGAGACACTTCCGTCGGTGTAGGAGTAGAGGCGGGGGTGGAAGGCGGAGCGACCTCCTGCTCCGACTCTATGTAATCCACCTGGTCCTCCTCATCATCCGCGCCTTGGGCCATGAGGGTCCTCTCCGTGTCCTCCAAAATATCCGACATACGTTCCTCGTTGTCGGCGTCCAGGCGACACTCGTGCATGGACTGGGCCATGACAACATCGGGTTCCACCGATATCTGGAAGGTGGGGATCTGATCCTTGGGGACCACAGAATCTGGGGATGCCTTTGGGAACAATAAGGCCCTCATGTCTTCAGTGGCAAGGTACGGTCCAGTGGCGTTCTTCTGGAAGCCACGCACCCACTTGCGTAGCTTCACTCGAGAAGCGTCCCTAACCTCCGCTGAGGGAGGATGGTTGAACGCGTCGACCAGGCGATCCTGGCAGACCGTACAGTTCTGCGGGTCCCAGAACTTTAGATCCCCTTTCTTGTTGGCACAAGGGGCGTGGGTCCTACACGCTGTGTGTCCATAAAAGTGCGGGCGCTTCAATGCACAGAAGCCGTGGTCGCACTTCAGTTGCTCCTCCTGTAAGAGAAAGAGAACATGAGTATGGGGGAGTCATAAGGATGACTCTTAAACTAAAGTTAAATATTAATTGATTAATTTTAACTTAACATTAAGTGTGATGCACAGAAAATGGGCGGAAAGAAGGAGATAGATACATACTCCGTGTAACTCGCCCGGCTGGTTACCGTGGCCTTCATCCATAGACAATCAGCTGTGACCGAAGGCACAGGATATAGTTCAACATGGAATGCCCGTAGGGCAGTGTGAATTTATTGGAAATTGTCCAGGGTATAAGGCTAGGACTGAGGCCACTCAGACACTAGAATTGGGAACTAGAAGATCCCATAGGGTAACAGTTTCCGGCAACCAGCCGTGCTAAGATACACACAGCATGCTGGAAATCTGTGATATGCAAGAAGACAGCATGGTTACTAATAGAACGGTAAGAGACTACCAATCCATTTACGTAATCAAGTCATCTGGTTGCGATGTAGGGCTATCAACATCAGATGATAGCTAGTAGAAGGGGGTGCAAGTCGTCTTGACGCCTCCGGAAGGCTCCGGCAGACCGCCGGCACGCCGGAGGGCACTCCAGCAGAGTTTCTGGCATTAAGGAAGACAATATAGCAGTCAAGAGTAATACCAGGGTGGCGGCCGCCGGCCGCCGGCGCAGCGGCGTCATGCCGGCAGGGAGCGGCGGCTCCGGCAGCCGGAGGTAGCCGGCTTGGTGACAGGGACAAGGATGGTTATAGCAGAACCGAAGTGCCGGCAGTGGATGCCGGCACTCCGGGGGCCGGCAGTGGATGCCGGCACTCTGGGGGCCGGCCGGTGGACGGACAACTGAGGCTATGAGGAAAGAGGGAAGGCCATCTGCTAGGCGCCGGCGGCAGGCGGAAATCCCCCGGCACGTGGGGGACCGGCGGCGCCGAGGGTAAGGGGTAAGTCACCAAGGTAGGAGGTGGGTATCATCGACAGTAGAGGCGGCAAGGGACCGGCACCCGGATAGAGAAAGAGACAGAAGGGGGGATGTAGGGGTCCGGCCACGGACCCCAAGACATCCCACCTGAGTGGGTGTACCCATGATAGAGGCTAGCCCTATCACCCAGAAGCGGGGGCCGCAGAGGGCCGGGAGCTAAGGGAGCCCAAGGGAGGGCAGGGAACACACAAGAGGGGGGGGGGGGGGAACTCCCGTAGGTAGAACGCATCTAGTGGCTAACCCCATAGGACACTATGAAGGGTATATATACTAGAGCGGACTGCACATGGGAGCTCAAGGTAGCCCTACCACTCCACCCTAGGGAGGAGTTGTAGGACAGGGGACAGATGGGTATAGACTAACCTAAGCATAGGCTAGGCCATACAAGAGATAGGTGGGGAGGGGAGAAGAGAAGGGTCTTCTGTGGAGGGGGTTCTGTACCAGAGCGGCCACCAAAGAAGGGAGGACACACCCTTGCCTAAGGTAAGGCAGCCTGTCTGAAAACGGTGCATGGGTATCGTTTCAGCAAGGTACAGAACTAACCCCTCCGAAACCTAACCTAGAGCAGGGATGTCACACCCTGAACTAGGAAGGTTGGAAGACGTATCGCTATTGCAGGAAAGGTCAGAGACCTAGCCCCAGCAATAGAGGAAGGACTAGCCGTTCCTCATTCTCGGACGCAACCCTAAGGGGGAATCATTCCCTTAGGGAGGACAGAGAAGCGATATAATACTCTGATATGAGCTTGATCCCCTTACGTGGTAAGGGGAGCAAGGTTACACAGAGGGGGTGCCCTAAGGCAGGGGATGAAGGAAGCATATAGGGGTCCTACTAGTAGGTTAGGTTAGAAAGACACACTATCTAACCTGTCCCTTATATGGTCCCTGAAGGCGAAAACACTTGCATCACAGTCAATAGTATTGTAAAATAATGCCACTATCTTCATAAATAAACCTAGGATCACTGATAAATATCATGCATGAACACTGATATAGGCGCTCTGGCCTAGGGGCTATACTAGCCAACTGGTATGGGGTCAGTTGATGACCGATAAAAAGGCGTCAAAACACGATATAAAAGTTCCTAGCTATGAAGACTAAATAACTAATAGTATCGATTAGTTAATAAGGCCGAAAAACGCTGTTGAGGCTAACTAAAAAAGTCATTCAAAACAACAGCGACGCCATAAAATGGCCGGTCCGGTCGAGGCACAGCTCTGCCACAAAACATCAAATATCTCGAAAAGTAAAAGTTACTTTACGGTCAGAGCTTGTTTAAACAATACTGGAACCTTGTACTCAACGTTCCAGAAGAAGGCGAGGCCGAAGGTAGCGACATAACGAAGATGCAAGCTGATGAAAATGCACAAGGGAAAATCCGTCTTAGCAAGGCAAGCTACTAGAAGAAGGATGAGGACGGACGTGACGTCATTTAGCAATGGCGCCCGTTTGTTTACGTCTCGAGTACCAAAAGTAGCCACGAACGAGATTAGCTGTGGAACAGCTCCCCAGCTCTTCTCCGCCCCTACACACCGAAGTGTTAACTCTGTTTGGGGTGTAGATAGCTATGTGGCGCGTTAATACATGCGTCCCCTGTTGATATACGATGTCTTAAAAGGGAAACCTTTAGGATACTCGCTCCAGAGGTTAGAATTCTGTGATAACCTGTGGTTAAATTCTCTGGGAATATTTAGTAGTGATATACCCAAGGAAGCTACCTAAAAGGAACCTTCCAGAGAGTATTGGATGATCTCGGCCATCCCGAATATGGCTTGGTCCGTTTTGGCGGAACCATTCTCAAGGGTTGGGTCATCAGAATCCAAGGGGATCCAATCCTTGAGATAGGTGGAGGATAATTTCATATTTTTTTTTTGTCTCTGTCCTAACAGGCGGGTTTAGCTTACACCTGCGGCTCTACAGTATATCTGTTTTGTGCTATCCTTTGGGTAGGGTATGTAGTGGACCATCTGGGAAATGCAAATATCCTTTTGCAGCATGTGATACTTTCTAATATTCTGAAGCAAATAAACTGACAACAACAAAAGCCAAAGCAAATTAAACACAGCTTTTTTTTTTATTGATCCAGCTGACACCCCCCACCCCCTCCCGTCTCTTGATATGGACCCTTTAAACACTGACTCCCCATCCCCCGGATATGCTGACTACAACATACTTTGAGTTGCACCTAAAATCTCTTCAACTTAATAGCTTTCGAATGAAACAATTATTAACCCTCTTGATATGATTAGAAGTAAGGATCTTCCATTTAAGATATAAAATTTTTGTGAAAAGTCATGGAGTAGTAAAAGTAGCCAGAATGAGAAACAGAGTTGGAGAAAAACGTATTCCTCGTGCTACTTTGATTATAACATTAGATCAGTGTAGATTATCTAAATGTTATAAAAGCTGCTTGGCTATCTTTGAAGGTGAAACCATATATGCCTTCACCATTGCGATGTTATCATTGCCAAATGTGCTTGGTGATTACCAGGTATAGACTCAAGTATGTGGTATTCGTATCGGCTTCTAATAATTAGCTATCTAAATAACTTGAATCACATTTAGTAAAATTTAGCTATATGAAATATGGCCCATCCCTTCGAAACTGCATCAAAAATGACGAAAGGACATTGTTATTTAATATTTCTAGTGTATAATTTATGGCTTTTGGTTGCTAGAGGAAACATCCTCCCTGTTGGGTGAACCTATAGGTCTATTTAATGAGTCATCACAGCCATTGTCTGACCATCCCTGGTCTTAGCTTGTGTGAAGAGGGTGCTTCGGCGCTGATCATATGTACAGTATACTGTATATGGTCAGTGTCTAGCCTCTAGGGCATCGTCACTGTGCCTTGCCTCAACCATTCATAGAGCTGCATTTGGCTTTTAACATTCCTTGCCTTAAAGTACTATGTCGTCAGTCACAAGATCATTGTTGTACTGCTCTCAAAAGCTTAATTCTGTACATCCTAAAGGTTTGATAGATGTTTTTAAATCTAAATTCATTCCCAATTGCCCATATAATAAAGAGTCCAGTCCCCTAAAAGGTCTAGTCTCTGAAGAAATTAATAATAATAATAATGTAATACTACTGACAATTGATACAAGCACCAAATATATAGAGATCAAATAAAAACACCTTAGCATTCTTTGTAATCTTATTGTTAATACAAATAAGATAAAAACACAACTCTCAATTTCGGTGATGATTATTTTATTGTTTCAGAATATATTAAGACTATTAAGATATCTTCTCTGAAAAGTATTTTTTTTTTTTCATTTTTTGTACACAAATATCCACTGATCCGGACCAACACTAGTTTCACTAAGCTTACTCCACGGTTGAAGACGTCCACTGCCTCAGTCTTGAACAGTTGTTTGTACGGAAGGACATCATTACCGGCAGCACCTCCTTCTTATATACTTCCCTTATCTCCTTTGCCTTTATTATATATCAAATTGCTTCATTTGTTAGGCAATGCAAGGACTTAATATTTTTTTTTAATTTATGTCCCTACAGCTTTTACAAGTAGATATGTGCTCCATTTTTTTCCCTTTTTCGCATTTAACACAGATTATATCATTTTCATTTGTTCTTTTATAATTGTTATTAAGATCTGGAATGTTAATCTGACATTCATATTTTAAATAGCCTCCCTTACGCTAAAAATCCCTATATGTACCATTTTGCCCTTAACTTCAGTGAATCTTCTCCTGTTTTATAACAACCTTCTTTTCCATTTCCTTTCCTATCTTAGCTTTTATTTCCTTTTTAGATTTTACTTTTGAAACGTTCCTACTTCTTCCAACTATATTTCATACATTTTACACATTTATATCCTACTTTCGGCACAAGTGATAAGCCTCTAAACAGAAATTTCTCACTGAAACCTTAACAAACAAAGAAAAATGACTGTTTGTTTAAAGAATATCAAATGAATCATATTAAGATGAAATATATTGCTAAACTCAATAGGATAAATTTCCCGTTATGAACTTGAAGGTTCTCGTTATCAGATATAGTTGTCTTCATATTCTGGATGACTCATTTGTGTAGGCGAATAATAGGCTTCAGCAAACGCGACGGGTAAATTAATGCAGACAAAGAAATCCCGTAATGATGATCCTAATGATAATGGTTTCCTTGAGAAACTATATATATTTATATAATTCATTAATCTTCAAAGAATTTTTGTGCTTAGTATTGAAATCATTGTTAAAAAGTCATTGCTATATATATATATATATATATATATATATATATATATATATATATATATATATATATATATATATATATATATATAATTTATTTATATATATGAAATACTAATTAGTAAATATGAAATGTGAAAAGATTGGATATTTGTTGTTCCCTGGTTCCTGGTTCCTTATTGTTCACTCCGCAAAATAAGTTTGCTGGCACTCTATCACTTTATAGATAAGTGCAAAGCTTCCAAGCTTATTCTTATTATTGTTATTAAGCTTATATTACCTGTGCCTTGAATAGATTATTACAGTAATGAGATTCTCAATCTTAATTTTTCTCCTATTTTACCTTGAAATTTGATAGGATAACACCTTGCTATCATCAGTTTTGGCAACCTATTGTGGTCAGATTGGACTTCATAAATTCTTCTTTCATAGGCATTGCCCAACTTATAGGGTAATTGTTTTTTAATATCTCCTGTGTGTAATTTATGGCTTTTGGTTGCTAGTAGAAACGTCTTTCCCGTTGGGAGAGCCTATAGGTCTACCTATAGAGTCATCACAGTCATTGTCTGACCCTCCTTGGTCCTAGCCTGTTGAAGAGGGTGCTTGGGCGCTAGCCATATGTATGCTGTTTATGACCAGTCTCTAGGGCATTGTCACAACCATTCACAGTGCGGCATTTAACATGCCTTGTCCTAAAGTACTTTGTCGTCAGTCATGAGATCATTGTTGTCCTGATCTCAAAAGCTTAATTCTGTACATTATAAAGGTTTAAGTGTTTTCAATAATTTTATATATTTTTTTTTAATTTTAGATTTGTTCTCAATTGCCCATATAATAGGGTCCAGTCCCCGAAAGGTCTAGTCCCTACACAAATTATTAATAATAATAATAATGTAATACTACAGACAAAGGATACAAGCACCAAATATATAGAGATCAAATGAAAACAAAGTAGCATTCTTTGTAATCTTATTGTTAATACAAATAAGATAAAAATACAACTCTCAATTTCGGTGATGGTTATTTTATTGTTACAGAATATATTAAGACTATTAAGATATCTCCTCTGAAAAGTATTTTTTTTTTTCATTTTTTATTACATAAATATCCACTGATCCGGACCAACACTAGTTTCACGAAGCTTTACTCCAAAGTTAAAGACGTTTCTACGGAAGGACATCATTACCGGAAGCAATTCCTTCTTCTTATATAGTTCTCTTATCTCCTTTGCCTTTATCATATATCAAATTGCTTCATTTGGTGGGCTATGTAAGGCCTTAGTATCTTTTATTTTTTCACTTTTTCATCTATATTTCGTACTTTTTACACACATATTATATATATATATATATATATATATATATATATATATATATATATATATATATATATATATATATATATATATATATATATATATATATATATATATATATATATATGTGTATATATATACACACACACATACACACACACACACACACACACACATATATATATATATATATATATATATATATATATATATATATATATATATCCTTTGTTACAAAAATGTTGTTGTTGGGGTATTAAAGCCAACACTTGTTGTTGGCACGGGCCTTTCCCTTGGTTGGCCCGTAGGTGTTACAAAAAAATAAAATAGAACTTTAATAAGGAAAAAAGTCAATGCTAATGACTGCCCACTGAAACAAACGAAAGCAACTAATAACTACCTCTTAAGTATAAACAATCCCTATAAAGCAAAAACAAAAATGAAAATAAAAAAATACTAAGGCCTTACATAGCCCAACAAATGAAGCAATTTTATATATAATAAAGGCAATGGAGATAAGAGAAGTATATAAGAAGGAAGTGCTTCCGGTATTGCTGTCCTTCCGTACAAACAACTGTTCAAGACTGAGCCAGTGGACGTCTTCAACCGTGGAGTAAGCTTAGTGAAACTAGTGTTGGTCCGGATCAGTGGATATTTGTGAACAAAAAATGAAAAAAGAATACTTTTCAGAGGAGACATCTTAATAGTCTTCATATATTCTGAAACAATATAATATACATCACCGAAAACGCCAGTTGTATTTTTATCTTATTTGTATTAACAATAAGATTACAAAGAATGCTACTTTGTTTTCATTTGATCTCTATATATTTGGTGCTTGTATCCTTTGTCTGTAGTATTACATTATTATTATTATTAATAATTTGTGTAGGGACTAGACCTTTCGGGGACTGGACCCTCTTATATGGGCAATTGGGAACGAATCTAAAGTTAAGTAAATCTACAAAATTGTTGAATCCACTTTAACCTGTATGTTGTACAGAATTAAGCTTTTAAGATCAGGGCAACAATGATCTCAAAACTGACGACAAAGTACTTTAGGACAAGGTATGTTAATGCCGCTCTATGAATGGTTGTAAATAAGGCCCTAGAGACTGACCATATACAATTATAATTACCTTGAAATCTAAATGACTCAGTAACTACTTGTAAAGATGAATAACCCCAGGATCCTCTTGTTAAGTTGAATAACCACTTAAACTTGTAAAGATGGATAGCCCAAGTGGCCCCTGGGGCTATTCATCCTTACAAGATATATATATATATATATATATATATATATATATATATATATATATATATATATATGTGTGTGATAAATTTTGCACATTTTTACGTGTTTTTCATATTCAAATAAGCCATATATATTTTTGATATATTAATGTCTGGATTCTCTTAACGACCTCGGGATCAGAGCCCCAGGCGAAATCACACAAAGACAAGAGCTTGGCTCCGGCCGGGAATCGAACCCTGGAGCCAGGGAATCGAACCCTGGTCGGCAAGCTTATATAGACAGTGACTAACCCATTCGGCTGAATGGGTTAGTCACTGTCTATATAAGCTTGCCGACCAGGGTTCGATTCCCGGCCGGAGCCAAGCTCTTGTCTTTGTGTGATTTCGCCTGGGGCTCTGATCCCGAGGTCGTTAAGAGAATCCAGACATTAATATATCAAAAATATATATGGCTTATTTGAATATATATATATATATATATATATATATATATATATATATATATATATATATATATATCACAAGCACACGTGATTTTAATCAATGTAAGTATCACCCACTAAAGGCATTTAATACCGAATTCTATCTTGGGAGTATATATCCACTTGGAATTCATTTTATGGTAACAGCTTTTGGCCGGGTAAAGATTCGAACCCCTACCTGTTGGCTGGAAACCATGCCAGCACGACTCTACCGACTGAGCTATCAAGAGAGATAAAAGTTTATGACAAGTCCCTGTACATATTCCTGTTGAATTTAGGAATCTGTTCATAGACTTTGGAATAAACCCATCTCCACTATGATAGCTGAATCGTGAGTTTGCTACACGTGGTATTTTGAATGAACATTTATCACAACCACACGTGATTTTAATCAATGTAAATATCACCCACGAAAGGCATTTAATACCTCTGGCAGACCCCATTGGGTGCAGACCAAGTCTATTAATAGTCGGGCTCCAGTGATCCAGTTGTAAGTCACCTATATTTGCGGGTAATGAGTGACGCCAGGCATTGGAGTCGTCGGTGGGAAGGGGCTAACTACTCCCACTGATCAGTGTGCGCCCACCAAAAGAGAGGCAACCTCGCTCTAATAGAAGACTGGTCCCCGCTGAAGCCTCTTCTCATGTTGGACCACCTGGGATAGGAGGACTGACATTCTCCGATAAGAGGTGGATAACCCGGCTTTTTCCAAAAAAAAAAAAAAAAAAAAAAAAAAAAAAAAAAAAAAAAAACAACCCTTCTGTTGACGACCTTGAAAATATAAACATTGACCTCGGTACCGACAGCTCCAACTAGGGTTTTAATATTGTAACATTAGAAGTTTATTCACTTTATGCAAAGAGTGATATGAAAACACTAGAGGTGAAGAGAGAGAAAGTGAGAAATGATGACAGTACAGAAAGATATAGAAAAGTAGAAGTATTACTTGGTCACTATGAAGTAGTAAATTATGATTTTTTTTTTTTTTATTTAAGAATTTGAAAATGAAAGAAATGAGCGTGTAAACGTTTTTAAAGCTAACAGGGAAATAGTTACTATAAGTGGAGGGCCAAAAATTCTTCCCCAGGTAAATGGAAGTCTCTTTGATTGAGACACTATCCCCAATACAAGGTGAAAGATTAAAAACAATTACAAAATTGGTTGGTCATAGTGTCAAATGCGTTTCACACTCCTCTTTCAACCAGAGTAGGGGTGTGATATATGCTCCAGAATTGCTGGACATAGAAGAAATAGAAATTAAGGATGAACTTGAAAAATCAAGTAGTAAAATTAGTCGGAACGAGAGAGTTGGAGAATAACGTATTCCTCTTGCTACTTCGATTGTAACATTTGATCAATGCAGATTACCAAATGTTATTAAAGCTGGTTTGCTATCTTTGAAGGTGAAACCATGTATCCTTTCACCATTGCGATGTTGTTATTGCCAAATATATGGCCATTTAAGCCAGAATTGCAAGGAAAAACAAAATGATAAGCCAGCTATTTGTGCCAACTGTTGAAAAAATAATCATGGAGCATGCATAGAAAATCCAAATTGCATACATTGTGGGGAAGCACACCCAGCTACATCTAAAAGCAGCATTAAGTTTATTTTTGAAAAAGAAGTTCAGGCAATTGGGACCATGGAAAGGGTTACTTTTAAAGAGGCTCGTAAAAGGGCTCTTGAAAAGCAGATAAGACCAGGGCAACCTTTTTCAATGGTTCTGAAGAAAAACTTGCCAAAGCACACAGGCGAAAACTATGTCCCTACTTCTAACTAAGAAATATATGAAAGTAGTTAAAGAGGTTGAAAGTCATATAGAAAATTTATATCCAGAAATTGTATAAAAAACTCAATGCAGATACTTAAAGATCTGAAAGATATTCAAAGGCCATCTACTCCCATTTTAAACAATAGTACAAACATCTCTCAGGCCATGTCCTTGCCTGATCTAATGGAGGTTCCACTCGAAAAAAATTTACCTGGTGAACCTGTAGTGGGGAAGGTGCAAAAACCTTATAGCTCACAAACTTTTAATCGAAAAAGAGAGACTTCAATCTCTCTCGCCTCCTACCATAATAAACATTAAAGTAACGTCTTCAAATAAATATGATGTGTTGTCTGCTGATGTTTCTAATCAACTGGAAGAAAACTTGAACAAATCAGAAATTCAAGTTGAGGTCCACCATCCTCCTCAACAATTAGACCGAAATGACAAAGAAAAAGACAATCACAAAACCCAATATATCAACATGCTCTCCAGAGATATCACCGAGAAATAGTGTTAGAAAAAAGATTGCCAATGGAAAGACCACATCCAAGGTGTCTTCCAAAAAATAAACCATAGTTTTCTCCTCCATTCTGCTATAGAATTGCCAGGGTTTAAGGGCGAGATATGAAGAACTCAAGCTCTTCATACATGAGCACTCCCCTATAATTGTGTGTCTATAGGAGAGCAAGCTCGATGCAAATTCTCCTTGTCCTCGAGAGTATGTAAGCTATAGGACACCATACGATCAATAAGCAGGGAGCCATGGGGGAAGTCTTATATACGTTCGTCGAGATGTTCCCGTAGTAGTTTTGTCTATTCATACACCTCTGAAGGCAGTGGTTGTACAGATTGATATAGGGAGGAAATACAGTCTGTTCTCTTTACTTGTCTCCAAATGATAACATCTCGTATGACAATTTAGTAGAGGTGATTCAACAGCTCCCACAACCTTTTCTCTTACTTGGAGATCTTAATAGTAGACATCCTTTATGGAGTGATATTTTGGCAAACGCAATGGGTAATAATATATCATCAATTTTGGAGAATGAAGATGTAGGACTCCTTAATACAGGAGAGCCCACAAACTTTCATTTACAGATAGGTACCATGTCCTGCATTGACCTATCAGTTGCATGCTCTAACTGTCTTCTCTATTTTAATTGGAGAACATTAGATGATTAGCATACTAGTGATCATGAACCAATCATTATAAACACTAACATGGGCCCACCTTTACATAGATCACCACAATGGAATCTTGATAAGGCTGACTGGGATATATTTCAGGAGCTAAGTGAAATTGAAGGAAATGCAGAACAGTTCGAAAGTGTTGATTATGCCATTAGTGTTACTTAATGGAATTTTTCACACAGCAGTAGTCAATTGTATTCCCAAAACAACGGATATTCAAACGACGACCAGTCCCCATCATGCCATAAAAGAAGCTAGACGCCACTCTTGGGTGTCATTTGTTTCCTCCATTAACAGTAGAACACCAACATCATCTGTGTGGAGGTAAGTGAAAAATATAGCTGGCAAATTCACCCTACACCCACCACCAGTGTTAAGGGTAAATGGTCAGTATGTGACTGGAGCAACCGAAGTTAGCAATGCCCTGGCTGATAATTTTTCAAATGTATTATGCAAGTGTGAAGTAGCTCCTGGGCTCTGGTATAGGAGCATTGGAGAAAAGAAAGTTTTCAATTTCGTAACAAGAAGGGAAGGCATACAATTCTCCTTTTACTGGAAGAGAATTTTATTCTGCCCCTGCTACGTGTAACCATACAGCCCCTGGACCCGATCGAATTCCATATGCAATGATTAAACATGTATCTGTCAATACCAAGTTATCTATTTCAAGCAATATTAATAGAATATGACATGATCATAGTTATCCAAGTGTTTGGGAACTAGCCATTATTTTAGCCTTTTTAAAACCCGGTAAGGATAAGTTTCGCCTGGGGCGCTGATCCCGAGGTCGTTAAGAGAATACAGACAATAATATATATGGCTTATTTGAAATATGAAAAACACGTTTAAATGTGCAAAATTTATCATTAATCGAATGCCAAGTCACAAACCTACCAACTAGCTAGGATGAAGATTGTATGATTTCAATTCCAAATCCAAAAAACCTGAATTCGACAGGTATATGTACAGAAGAATTGTCATTGACTTTTATCTTTTCTTCTTGGCTGAGTGGTATCGTCAATGTCATACAGGTAACCTGGATCAGGGTTCGAAACCCGGTCGGTCAGATACTATATAGTCTTTGAGTGATATCTCCTGGGGCTCTGATCCCGAGGCCATTAAGAGAATCCAGACGTTAATGTATTGATATATATGGTTTATTTGAAATATGAAAAACATGTTTAAATGAGCAAAATTTATCATAAATCGAATGCCAAGTCACAAACCTACCAATTAGCTACGATGGTGAAGATGGTATGATTTCAATTCCAAGTCCAAAAACCTAAATTCGACAGGTATATGTACAAAAGAATTGCCATTGACTTTCATCTTTCTTCGTGGCTGAGTGGTATCGTCAATGTCATACAGATAACCTGGACCAGGGTTCGAAATCCGGTCGATCAGATACTATATAGTCTTTGAGTGATTTCGCTAGGTGCTATGATCCCAAGGTCGTTAAGAGAATCCAGACTTTAATGTATTAATATATATGGCTAATTTGAAATTTGTAAAACACATTTAAATGTGCAAAATTTATCATTAATCGAATGCCAAGTCACAAACCTACCAATTAGCTACGATGGTGAAGATGGGTTGATTTCAATTCTGAGTACAAAAAAAAACCTGTATTCGAAAGGTATATTTACAGAAGAATCGTCATTGATTTTTATCTTTCTTCGTGGCTGAGTGGTATGGTCCATGTCATACAGGTATCCTGGACCAGGGTCTGAAACCCGGCCGGTCAGATACTATAGGCTTTGAGTGATTTTGCCTGTGGCTCTGATCCCGAGGTCGTTAAGAGAATCCAGACTTTAATGTATTGATATATATGGCCCATTTTAAATATGAAAAACACGTTTAAATGGGCAAAATTTATCATATATATATATATATATATATATATATATATATATATATATATATATATATCTGGAGACTTGCTATATTTTCCTGTGGTCCGCTGTTCTCAGCAGAGTCCCTGGTGGTAGACTGGCCTTTGTTTTGGCTGTTTGCTGGCGCCTGGTGATGGCAACTCGGCAACTAAGCGGTTTTTGTGGAAAATTGTCACCTTTGCCCAAGATACGCGTCTGCGCATGTCTCGCAACTACTCGCTATACTAGCAGGTAATTGTGCAACTAAAAATCGACAAGAGTTGCCCTGTGTGAAGGCACCTTAACTCAAGGACTTCACCTTTGATCCCTATTAAATGCAATAGACTAATACCAAAATTAGTTTATTCATATTATTCGTAAGTTTTAAGGCAGCAGAATTTTTAAGTTTTGGTCACATGGTCACCTCCCTCCATGGGATGGAGAGTTCATAGATGTGCCTAATTAGATCTAAGAAACTCGTAAGATTGACTCACCGTCCTGGATATATGCTTGGGGGTGCTACTATAGCGTGAGGTCTACCACACTATAGCGTGAGGTCTACCTCCCGTTAGCACTATAGCGTGAGGTCTACCGCTGAATTATTCGTCCCTCATAGATAAAACACATTTCATACATTTGTTTAAGCAATAAACACTTAATTTAAACATATTTTAGAAATGACTTATATTGATAACTGAATTTTTAATTATATTGGAAAAAAAATGAATAAAGGTAAAAATAAACATGTTATCATATATTTCCATACATGTATTCTAGCGATACAAATCAATAAACACTTAATTCAAACATATCTTAGAAATGACTTAAATAATTGAATTTCTAATTAAATGACTTAAATTGATAATTGGATTTCTAATTAAATGACTTAAATTGATATTTGGATTTTTAATTATATTGAAAAAAATGAATAAAGGTAAAAATAAACATGTTATCATATATTTCCATACATGTATTCTAGCGATACAAATCAATAAACACTTAATTCAAATATATCTTAGAAATGACTTAGATAACTGAATTTCTAATTAAATGACCTAAATTGATAATTGGATTTTTAATTATATTGAAAAAAAATGAATGAAGGTAAAAATAAACATGTCATCATATATTTGCATACATGTATTCTAGCGATACAAAACAATAAACACTTAATTCAAACATATCTTAGGAATCACGTTAGGGTCGGAAATGCTTTCAGCTGCCAATGAGTGAATAATCTGATATGGGTTAATTAATACCTGTAGATTAACCAATTTAGCGTGTCGGTGTGTCACACTTTTAAGGAGTAAAGTTATTTCCTCAAATTGTAAGAATAATCTCGTTTTTGACTTCCAGGTGTGGGGAAACCAATTAAACAAATCTTAATCTTACGCGGTAGACCTCGTCACACCTTTAAGGAGTAAAGGTATTTCCTCAAATTGTAAGAATAATCTTGTTTTTGACTCGCAGGTGTGGGGAAACCAATTAAACAATCTTAATCCTTAGCACGTGTCTGGCTGCCCTGGAAGGTCCAAGCTTGTTCCGTGGTAGACCTCACCCTCCACCTGGGTAGGCGACATATGGCGGTAGACCTCACGCTATAGTAGCACCTGCTTGGGTATGGCACAGAACTCATTTCACAAAATAAGAATAACCTAAGCTTGACAATTTTTTGCAGTTCCTCTGTATGTTGGTGATATAACAAGAAACGAGTGACAACAGAATATACCCTAGCCAAGAGTTGACTAAAATTTGGTTGGGTAAGAAAATTTCCATTTACGTGACCTACATCTACTGCGAATTTTTCTGGTTTAATGGCCGCTCATATATACATATGATCAGCACCCAAGCCCCCTCTCCACCTAAGCTAGGATCAAGGAGGGCCAAGTAATAGCTGCTGATGAATTTGCAGATAAACATATAGGCTCAGCCTTCCCTCCCCCCCCCCCCCCCCCATCCTTAACTCCCAAGGCTTGGGAGGTTGCAAGCACTACAAGAAACTATCAAGCTTGGGCGGGACTCGATCAGGGACGTTTCCAATGGGCCACCGTTAACCAACTCATTGTAAATGAAAGACATTTAACTCTAACATGCATTGGAAGAATTCAAGAAGGAAACACTAATGTAAATAACAGGAGCTCCTTCTTTCTTGTTGAAATAATCGACAAAATGGGGATAATGTGGATATTAGATTTATAGGATAGCTATTACATGGATTAGAATTTGACAGCAGAGAAGATGCACAGTATTAATGTTCCTTAAAAGAGGCTAATAAACCCTTAAGGTTGTAGCCTCGCTAGAAATTATAATAATAATGATAATGAAGTTAAAGCCCTGGCTGGCCAGCCAAGTTTGTTTTATAATGTGCTGAAGAAATTTCATAAAATTTTATGCAAGTATGTTAGCCTTACATGAAATTATTTGCATGTGGCGTTTTCCCATGCGATATTTATGATTTTAAAGAAAACTAAATATGTCTTTATCTATGAAATTTTATGTTAGACTAGGAAAAGTATGTTAAATATATATCTATCCTCACAAACCAACCCTTTTTCATTTACTCATGCTGTCCTTGTGCCAGCACGATCTCTCTGAAGTCTGAATCAAAATGTTTTTTTTCTTTTATAGAATTAAACGCCTCATTTGCTTACCTTTCACGCTGTTATGCAGTTTAGATTCCATAAAATGCATTATTGATGATATGCAATTGAGGGATACAGAAATAAAATCAGATAAAAATGGTGGCCCGTAACATTTAAATTTACATTAATAAGGATTAACAAGAGGGAAAGAAAAGTTTGCATCTTATAAAATAATTCAATTTTGAATAACGATATATTCCTGCAAAATAGTTTTGTTAGGATACTCGAGTTGGTGTCATCTAAAGCGTAATTGAACAATGTCTTAGGTTTGGAACTAAAAAAAACAAGTTATTAGCTCATAATTAGTTGAAGTTGATGCTATACAGTATTTTGTTATAAAACATATCCTACATTGTTACAATATCACATTATTTTGTACAGTTTGTCAAACTATATTGGATTGCTTATCCGGTATGGTGTAAGTTTACTGTTAATTGTAAAATGAGAAAAGATCTAAATCATCTCTACGGATTACTTTCTTTGATCACTATTTCCATTCTAGATTTATTGTGATTCTAGAGCTGATTAATTAGAATTTTATCTGTTATAAAAAGAGTAGCAAATTTTATTTAAACAGTTGCGTATTTCAAGTTGGCAAATCAACCGCCTACCCCCCCCCCCCAAAAAAAATGAATTTGGCTTTAAAAGAATATTGTCCTAATAGAGTAATATTAATATTTTTTTTTTTTTTACGTCATGCAAAACCTGCAAAACTCCGTTAATCATCCTACCAATGTAACAGCTAATTCTACTTATTTCTGTTATTTTTACTTCTTGGAAGTGGGTAGCAAAAATTGTAGAAGGTATAAACTCGTCAAATTTTGCAACGTTTACACATGATCATTGACTTACTTTAAGTCGTCTTTGTTAATTATAGGTAGTAGGTTGGCCAGGGTACCACTCACCCGTTGAGATACTACCGCTAGAAAGTTATGAGGTCTTTTGACTGGCCAGACAGTAGTACATTGAATCCCTCTCTCTGGTTACGGTTCATTTTCCCTTTACCTACACACACACACACACACACACACACACACACACACACACACACACACACCCTGAATAGTCTGGTCTATTTACATATTCTCCTCTGTCCTCATACATCTGACAACACTGAGATTACCTAACAATACTTTTTCACCCAATGGCTTTTGGGTGAAACAATTGTTATACAGTCTTGAAATTATTAGAATTAAGGTGCTTCCATTTAAGGTATCATCAACGCCTCCATGGAAATTACCAGAGGTATTTTTTTGTAAATATTTTACTGGAGTTAAGAAGAATATGACTGACATGGAGTCCAGGTCTCTTTTTATGGAACATGTTGCAGACCATAGTTGATTGACTTTTATATATACTGATGGCTCCAAATCTGATGCTGGCATTGGATTTGGAGTGCATAGTAATGATTTTAAATGTAGAGGTGCACTTCCTCGAACAGCTTCCATATTCACTGCCAAACTGTATGGCATACTAACCGCTATTGAGAAAATAGCGTTGGAGGAGGAGGGTAATTTTACCATTTTTAGTGATGCAAGGAGTGTCCTTCAAGCTTTAGAAGTTTTTAATTCTAGTAACCCTGTAGTTTTAAAGATTTTAGAATGGCGTTTTATTATTAGCACATGTAGGTGTGTTTGGGAATGAGAAGGCAGATTTACTGGCGAAGAATGCTGCCTCCGAGTTGTTGCTAAGAAGGTATCCCATTCCCTGTAATGATTTCCCACCTACCATCAAGAAAATGTTTTGTAATAATTGGAAACAGCACTGGGATAGTCTAGATGGCAATAGGATGAGAGAAGTAACAAATGACATATCTCCTTGGAGGTATAACATGATGTCCCGAAAGTGGGAGACGTCTCTTTGTCGTCTCCGTATTGGTCACACTCGGGTGCCACATGAGTTTCTGCCGAAGGGCCAACACCAACCGTATTGCAGCAACTGTTTACTACCTTTAACAGTGCGGCATTTTTTGACCGAATGCTCCAATTATAATAACTTAAGAAATAGATATCTGGTAGAGGCTCGAGGTGAGGGTGGCAGGTTCATCCTAGCCAAGATTCTTAGACATGTGTCCTACTATGCGAGCAGAATTTTTAAATTTATTTCAGAAGCACGTCTTCTTGTTGTTGTTGGGGTATTAAAGCCAACACTTGTTGTTGGCACGGGCCTTTCCCTTGGTTGGCCCGTAGAAAACGTCTTCTGAAAATATGTTGTTGTTGGGGTATTAAAGCCAACACTTGTTGTTGGCACGGGCCTTTCCCTTGGTTGGCCCGTAGTTCTGAAAATATTTAACTTCTATAATGACATTCAACTTTTATGGTTTTAATTCAATATACTTTTATTTTTTATATAAAATAAATGATATCGGCGTCAATGACTTTAGATGTCAGGATGCCAGAAAACTTTAAAACAATAAATCAATCAATCAATCAAACCTTTAATGCCCTCCAGTTGGGCAAAAGCATCTAATCCCTTAAATACTACCTCTCACGCAATGATACTGCCAGCTACAATGACATTCACTCAAGCTTGCCCTCTGTGCACCGTAGAGTCTACCTCACTTGCACTCATGCACATAGTCTTCCCAACATCAAATGTCAGTGGGCTACGTTTTTCCTTATAACTATTGAATAATAGCTATAAACTTCTCCCTACTTCAGCTAGTAGCAGAGAGCTCGACAGTGCCTTCATTCTTCGGAAAGGGTGACTGAAGCTACAGTAACCCCCTCTGATCGGTTCCTCTCTTGCACCATTGTGATACATTACCTGCCTTGCTGCACAAATAGCAAGGTGGGGTTGGCTTTGGCTCCTTGCAGTCTATCACGATGTGAAGGCCTTGACATCTAAAGCCCAGACCTTGAGATTTTATAGCCTCTGCCCATCCAGCAACCTGATATCATCTCTGTTTGGCATATTAGCTCTTCTACTGGCCTACAACCAACACTTTAGGCGCTACTTCAACACTATGTGATATGCTTGAAGACACTGTTATTGTAGCCGTCATCACCAGCCAAGCCCTTAAGCAAGGACTCAAAATCAAGCACTTGTAGCAGCTGTGCCAAAAACTGGCCTGGAAACCCATGCACAAATGGTGCCATAATGGCTGTTTCCAACCCTTTACCCTCGTACACAGCTAGTGTGGCCAATCGTAGTGTTTTGTAGTTGAAAATGTGTATCTGCTCTGCACTCCACCTCAACCTTACTAACTGCCCACATGTTGGAACTGGACTGAATGTGAAGGCATGCATCAGCCTAATCTCCTACCTACTCCATGACCTGTCAATCAAGTTCACTCATATCCAGGTACAGTACATGGCTAAGGTGCTCCCCTCCGAGTACAATGGGAAAAAGCATGCCACATCCTTAATCCATTGAAGCCAAGCTACCAACAACCCATTGGTCAAGTCAACTAGGCCATCATATCTCCCTCACTATATGGCCTCAACACGTTCCCACCAAGTTGGATTTTTCTGCCATGATGTAGGCCTAGATATTTTGTGGTTTTGCCAAAAATTAGTTTTGGCCTAACTGTCTATAATTGCTATACCAAAAGCAAACTCTGAGTACAGAGATAAACTTAGTATCTAACCTGCTCAGCTCCACGATACAGTGTCGTGATCCAAGTATTGAAACAGGACTTCCAAACTGTAGCCCAATCGGATTAATCTAACTTACTAAATCTATGACTTAACTTGTGCTCTGTTCTATATCCACTTATTCCCACCCTCTTTAAAAATATCTCGCTGCAATTTTGCTATAACCTGTTCTTGCTCCTACACTAAAATCTCCATATGTCCTCTGGGCAAGGTTAACATGGTAAATAATTTCTTACTTCTAGTCCCTTATGCATTAAAATTGCTTCTCTTCATTCACTCTTTACGCCAGGTCACCCTCGGCTCATAGAACAGTATAAATGGTCAGCCTCGGACGTTGTCATGTCCCTTGCCATTGCCTCTCATGAGTGACGAACAAAACCTTTTAGTGTAAATTTTAAGTCCTGGGTAAAAAAAATTTTTTAATTTTTTGGGGCGAAACATGTTATTTTTACACCTAAAGTAGAAAGTAAAGCTTTTAGTATTAGTGTTAGTAGTGTCATTTAGTCCTTGTTATAAGAATTATTTCCAATAGCCCTTTTGTACATAGATAGTTTTGAAATATCTTTCCCCAAATGATAAAATAATTTAGATAAGTCTTGTCTGTCTTTTATGATTTATTACACTGCTCACATATACCAGTAGAACGTTTGATGTTAAAACCAGTTCTTTTCATTTTCATGGTCAATGTTCAAAATAAATAATGAATATACAAAAGAATTTTGATTCATGGGATTAAAGATTCACATAGGCTTATGGCGAGACCTATTCAGGCTTATGCTTCCTCTTGGCTAAATACGAATTTTTATACTGGCTATTCATCGGCTTATAGACAACCACCAGTGATAATTTTAATAACTGTTGGACAAAGCTGTCCATGGAAATTGTTATGTGTTGGATTAGACTAAATAGAAGGTAGGTTCTTATTTAATATTATTTTATGAAAAATGGTAGAATATAGTATATATTAATTATACCTGATGTGTGATATAATGATAAATTTTTTTCATCCTTTCTTATCCAAGAGCACTTTTATGCTTACACAGCGGGAGGTGATTGAATAATGAAAATGTCTACAGGTTGCTCTTTTTGTTGGTTTTATACAATTTAATGATTTACTAAAGTATGTTAAAGTCATTGAATAATACTTCGCTTGCGTGGAATTATTTTGAACCTCGGTATAGTTATTGTTGTTTTGGGAATATGTCATTCTTGCCCTCAATGATATCCCCGTGGTTATAGCAGTGGTGGTGAGTAGGTTTCAAAGTATGACTGAATCCAGTATCGCTTCTCGGCCTTTTGGCTAAGATCAAAGTGTAGTATCTGTTCTTATCAGCTTAATATCTGATACGATCCCCATGTGGGATCTACGATATTAAACTGATTTTTGGGTCTTGGCGAAGTGCTAGGGGCTTGCTCCACCTTTGCCGCGGATCGGCCCGGTATTGCAGTACCTCCGGGATCGGTCCACTCCCCCAGGGGAGAAATAAATATCATCATAATTTAAACAAGTTAAAATGGCTATAGCTCTCTCTCTCTCTCTCTCTCTCTCTCTCTCTCTCTCTCTCTCTCTCTCTCTCTCTCTCTCTCTGATCTTATTGTTCCTCTTATTATTACTTCGACCTTCTGCAAATTTTGTAAACTTTCGTGTTGCTGTTCCAATTCTCTCTCTCTCTCTCTCTCTCTCTCTCTCTCTCTCTCTGCCACTCCCATGATAATAGGCCCTTCCCCCAACACCAAGGATCACCCCTGCAATACCGAAATGAGGAATACAATAGGAGACCACCCCATAGGCAGTCGACAAATAGAGCCAATTATAGAGGTCACTCAGCTCAGCCTTATGACTACCATGACAACTGTTGTATGTGGGCCATAAGCCCCTCAGTTTGAGGCATAGCCTCCTCAATTTTCTCGTAACACTCAAAAATAAACTACGGGAGAAAGGAAACGACCTCCTCGTTTTCTCTTTATTCCTCTCTACTCTCTACTACAGATTCAAACAAGAGCTTGGGGGAGCACGCAGGTCCCATGGTTCCTTTTTGTAGAAAACTTCACATAAAAAAAAATAGATAACATTGTGATACAGACAAGACAAATCCATTTAACCAGCAAATCATAAATTTCTCACTTTTATTCTCTTTAAAGCTTCCCCAAAGGTAAAAAAAATACAAATATGTGACGAAAACGGGAGAGGGGAAGTCCCGGCTCCCATCCACTCGGGAAATTAATACAGTTTTCACAATATAATCACAATTCACATGGATTACTCTTTATAATTGTAATGACCCAATCATAATAACATATCAACCTTTCAAATAAACATATTTTTCAATAAATCAACTATTTCGATAATGTCAACAAACCTGGGTGCGTTCTCATTGGACAAACACTACACTTACCAGCGTAAACGAACGTTGGGTGCGTTTTCATAGGACAAACAAACCAACATTTAACATCCTCCCCACCATAGGAGTGTCTCAACACTCCTATCATCATCAGAGCCTTCCAAGGCTATCTTATTACCTTAATCTACAAGTCAAGTTTAATAGGAACCTTAATAGGTCTTCCCTTTCGGGACTTACCAACATTAGACACTAAGGGTGATTCTACAGGCTCCTGTCTAAGATTCTCAAGTCTCTCCTCCTGGGAATTACTACCCATTTCACCCTTCAAATCTGTTATTTCTAGATTATACAAATTTTGCACAGGTCTGGATATAAATCCACGTTTGGTTTTAACCTCAACACTTCTAACAACCCCATCTTTTCCAGGATACAACTTTGTAATAACTCCAAGAGGCCACCTTAACCTTGGCAACCGTTCATCCTTTACTAGTACAACAGAACACTCTTTAAGGTTACAATTTGGCTTGAACCCCTTCACCATACAAGGCAGGTTTCTAAGATACTCAGTCTGCCATATTCTCCAAAATTTGTCTAACTGACCCAGACGCACAGCTTCTCTTACACACAAATCCTTTGAGGATACACCACAGTCTGGATCATCTACTAACTCTAACTGAAAACCTGCAGAACGGCCAATTAGGAAATGGGAAGGGGTAAGAGGATTTGCGATATCAGGTTCCTCACCTACAAATGTCAAGGGTCTAGAATTAATACAAGCTTCCACCTCATTAAGTGTAGTCTCTAATTCACTCTTGGACAAAGAATTAGTGCCCAATGTTTTCCTCAGTGCAACTTTCACAGATCTAATGAGGCGTTCCCACCAGCCTCCCCACCAAGGAGCATTAGGTACAATAAACTTCCATTGGGGCGTCAACGAGCCATAATGTTCTCTTAACAGGTTGGAGACACTCACAAAGGTTCTAGCATTGTCAGAGTAGAACACTGTTGGAACACCCCGTCTAGCTACAAACCGTCTAATGGCCAAATTACAATCAACAACCGAAAGAGACTCGGTGAGCTCTAAATGAACAGCTCGAATGACAGCACAGGTAAAAAGAAGTATATACAAGTTCTTGGATGGAAAATCAATACAAAATAAAGGACCAGCAAAATCCAGACCTGTAACCGTGAATGGAGGAGCCGACTTAACTCTCAACTCGGGAAGTGGCCCCACAGGCTGGGAACAAGCAGAGGCATCACAACGCCGACAAACCACACATTCTCGACAAACCTTCTTTGCAATCTGACGAAGGCGAATGATCCAGTAACTGTTTCGTAAAGTGGATACAAGTGTAGCAACACCAGCATGCTTGAGCAACCTATGCTGGAAACGAACTAACAGTAAAGCAATGTGGGTACCAGGAATTATTATAGGGTGCTTACTCTCAAAACTCAAGTCTGCATTCTCTAAGCGCCCTTTTATTCTCAGTAGCCCATCCTCATCTAGGTAAGGATCAAGTTTAATCAAGGAAGAACCCCTTGGGAGGGGGAGAGATCTACTCAGAGCATTTACTTCCTTTGCAAAGGCCTCTCGTTGCACAAAGTACAGCAGTTGTACCTTAGCCTTCGTCAATTCTCCATAGGTTAAAGGTCCACTTAATTTGCGGGACGAAGGTCTGCAATTCCCAATAAATCTCAGTACCCAACCTACTACATTAAGGGCCTTTGTAAAGGAACTCCATCGGGTGAATTCAAATAAGGGCGGCTCATTTTCAACTGCAACACAAACTGTGTCAGTATCACATATCTCTTCTGAAGGAATGTCCGCCCCCCTGCCTTCCTGATGAGGGAGCGGGGAGGAACAGAGCCAAGGAGGACCCTTCAGCCAAATATCAGACTGCAAAAGCTGCTCAGCAAAAACACCTCGAGATACAAGATCCGCTGGGTTGTCCTTGCCTGGACAATGCTGCCAACATGAAGGAGGTGTCAAATGTTGAATCTCAACAACCCTGTTAGCCACAAAGGTTTTCCATCTATTGGGGTCCCCCTTTATCCAAGCTAGGGCTACTGTGGAATCCGTCCAACATTGAACAGAAACCTCTTTACCCAGCTGCAAGGCGGACGTCACAAACACAACGAGTCTAGCACATAACAGGGCTCCGAGTAATTCAAGCCTAGGAAGGGAAACCCTTTTTATAGGGGCTACCTTGCCTCTTGCAACAACCAGCGATACCTTGAATTTATCCCCCTCAGGCACTCTCACATAAACACAAGCACCATAACCCTTTTCTGAAGCATCACTAAATGCATGGAATTGAACATTAGGAATTTCCTTAAAGGGTGACTCAGAAAACAAGTACCGATCTACTCTAAATGACTCAAGCACAGAAAATCCTACAACCCATAATTTAACTCTGCCTTGCATAGCCTCGGGTAATAGCTCATCCCAATCTAAACTTAATCTCCAGATTTCTTGAAACAGTATTTTTGCATGCATAACAAATGGACATATGAGCCCCAAGGGATCAAAACACCGAGCTATGAGGCTTAACACATTTCTTTTTGTACAAACAATATCTCCAAAGGGGTCCAGGTTCTCAACCTTAAAGGTAAAACAGTCAGGGGAGGATACCCAGTGGAGGCCTAGAACCTTGACACTCTCTTCACTAGAACCTTCAGTTATAGTTAAAGTCTTACAATTAGAAGTACACTTTGACAATGACATACCAGCCTCCTGCAGGATACCATAGGCTTCTTCAAATCTTAAACTTGCTTCTGCGGGACTATCAGCCCCAGATAGCCAATCGTCTACATACAGATTCTCATACAGTTCAGAAACCACCTCTGTGAGAGGGTATTTCTTTAAATGAAATTTTAAGGTGGCATTTAATAAAAATGGACTACTCTTATTACCAAAGGGCATTCTTATAAATCTGAAATGTTTAACATTGTTCCCCTCTTTCAACAAAAACCTATGAACATCACGGTCCTCCCTTCTTACCTTTATTTGAAGAAAAGCCTTTGTAATATCAGCTGTTAAGGCCACCCTCCACCTTTTAAATCTTAACAACACCTCAACTAAATCAGGGTTGAGTGAAGGACCACTTTCTAAACAATCATTCAGAGATACTCCATTACTGCCACGTGCAGATCCATCAAAAACAGGCCTCACCTTGGTGGTTAGGCTCCCTTCCCGTACCACAGGCCGATGAGGCAAATAAAATATAGGATACCCACCTTCCCGTTGATGGGAAGGAATTTCTTCAATAATACCCTCCTTTTCATACTCATTAAACACCTTAAAATACTGTTCCTGCAGACAGGGGTTTTTACCTAACCTATTATAGAGACCTTCCAATCTTCTCAAAGCATGATGTTCATTATTAATCAAATCTAATTTCATATTCTCAGATTTCCATGGTAGGGCCACTTCATAGCGACCATCTTTAAAACTTACCAAATTCTCAAATTGAACCAAGACTGGGTCAGGGTTCATCACCTCAGAATATAGTTCGTTGGGTTTTATGCCAACAGACTCTAGATCCCAAAATTGACTCAAACTACACTCTTGTACATTCTCAATTGCTAACAATTGTACACTTACACCAATATTACCTTCAGACCTATTAAAGGATCCGGACAAAATCCAACCAAAAATTGTCTCCTGGGCCACAAGCCCTTCATGATACATAACCTGGTTGGGGATCATCATCTTCCAATATAAATCAAGGCCTATCAACATATCAATATGTAAATTTCGATGGGATCCATACTCATCGATCAACTTAAGGTGAGAAAAAGGTTCTAAACACTTAGGGTCCACTTTGGACCTAGATAATGGAGGACAAATTACATCAATCTCAGCAACCTTAAAACTATATTTGTGATCATTTGCCCCTACACTCATTATTTCATAAATACTACACAAATCTGCCTTAGAGGCTTTCCCTCCACCAAAGGCAGAAAATGATAAATACTCAGAAGTCAGCCACTTAGGCTTGACCCGCTTGACCAGTTCCCTTGAAATGTAAGACCGATCTGACCCCGTATCAAACATTACAGTAGCAAATGTGATACCCTGATGGCCTACTACCCTGACTTGGGCCGTCTGCAATACACAACACCTTGAATTAACCTTGTTTTTCACCTCACAAGGTGCTACCCCCACATGGGTCACAGAATTTGACCCCTCTTGCACTCCCTCTACTTCAGGGTTAATTTCACTAGCTGTTACGGAGAGTTTCGTTTCAGATCTCCGACATACAAGGGAGTTGTGATTCCCAGTCTTGCACTTTGAACACTTAGCCCAACAGGCCTTGGCATAATGGCTTTTAGATAAACACTTAAAACCCAAACGCCGATTACGCACGGCTTCTTCTCTTTCTGCAAGGGGGAGCTTAGTTATACCTAAACACCTTTCACTGGGATGCAGCTTTCCACAGAATGCGCAAAACGTCTTCGAACCACTTTCTTCTGATGAAGTTTGAAGGGCAGAGGCTGAACTGGGAGTGTGCTTTTTAGTCCGTCGTTCTACACTGGGTTCCTCGGATTTTCCAAGGCTTAGTCTCTTGATAGCCTCTGCCCTTTCTCTGCCTTCCACTTCTCGTTGCAAGAACTTCAGCAATCCGTCGAGATCTCCTCTTTTCCGTCCACTACGCGACCAGTCCAACCTTATGTCATGAGGTAATAGAGCAAGGATCATAGGCACCAAGATCCGCCCGTACTGTTCACCTCCAACTCCAAGGGCCTCCAAACTGCGCACATGGCCTACTAACTCATCCTGTAATTTCCGCAAAGAGGACGTGTGAATTTCAGTCCTTGCGCTCCTAGATGAGCTAAGTTGCATTAGGGTTTGAAGGTGAGCTGATATAATGTTTTCTGGATCGCCATACCTTTCTTCTAACAACTCACAGGCTATCTTGTAATTAGCTGTTGTTTGGGTGAGGCCCTGTAGTACACCCCTAGCCTCACCCTCTAAAACAGATTGAAGATACATAAATTTGGAAACAAGAGGCATAGGCTGATCGTCCACAAGTGCCATAAATTGGTCCCAAAACGGCCGCCACTCTGTTATTTTCCCGCCAAATTTCACTAGCTGGAGTTTAGGCAATTGCACACTAAAACCCTCATTACCGACTTCACTGCCTGAATTAATATCTTCACTGGACCTATTAGCAACCAAGTTTTTGTCCTTGCCCAGCCTCTCTAAGGTAGCTGCTGCTTCAGTACGGATTTTTCTTACCTCTTGCAGAAAATGGTGGTCTTCTAGTATTCTTCTCTGTAGCTCGTCAACATCCTCTATAGAATTCTGGTCTCGCTGAATTATTTCTTCCCAGTCGGCCTTCTTATTATCGTAGTCTTTTACGAGACTTGTAATTTCATGCCAGGTCGGATTACCGGCCATGGCTCTGGTCAAATCTTCTGAGGCACAACGCAGCCATATTGTTGCCTTCTCTCTCTGCAGCACTGCTCTCCTAAGTTGATTTATGTCGTTGGGGAATCCAGTAAATTCAGCCTCGCTCTCATCTGATTCCCTGGTCTGGGCACCATGTTGTATGTGGGCCATAAGCCCCTCAGTTTGAGGCATAGCCTCCTCAATTTTCTCGTAACACTCAAAAATAAACTACGGGAGAAAGGAAACGACCTCCTCGTTTTCTCTTTATTCCTCTCTACTCTCTACTACAGATTCAAACAAGAGCTTGGGGGAGCACGCAGGTCCCATGGTTCCTTTTTGTAGAAAACTTCACATAAAAAAAAATAGATAACATTGTGATACAGACAAGACAAATCCATTTAACCAGCAAATCATAAATTTCTCACTTTTATTCTCTTTAAAGCTTCCCCAAAGGTAAAAAAAATACAAATATGTGACGAAAACGGGAGAGGGGAAGTCCCGGCTCCCATCCACTCGGGAAATTAATACAGTTTTCACAATATAATCACAATTCACATGGATTACTCTTTATAATTGTAATGACCCAGTCATAATAACATATCAACCTTTCAAATAAACATATTTTTCAATAAATCAACTATTTCGATAATGTCAACAAACCTGGGTGCGTTCTCATTGGACAAACACTACACTTACCAGCGTAAACGAACGTTGGGTGCGTTTTCATAGGACAAACAAACCAACATTTAACAACAACTACTGGTCACGAGCGGATACGTGGGAATATGACTTCCCGCCTCTTCCATCAAGAGGCAGTTATCACACAAGAAGTGCTCGTCCCGGACATTGGTACTGGGATAGCTAATCATGTGACTCCAAAAATCGATCTTTTGTGTATAGAATATTTGAATGTACAGTCTCTCCTTAGTAAGATATGTGAAATTGAATTAATGCTCTTAAACAGAAATATTGATGTATTATGTTTAACTGAGACTTGGTTAACCCCGAATGTTGTCGATTCACTCATTGATTTTCCTAATTATACAATATATAGATGTGACAAAGGAAGAGGTGGAGGTTGTTGTATTTATGTAAAAAATAATCTTTCTGTTAATATTTGTAATCTTAATGTTCAAAGAGTAGAGGGGGTAGAAGAGGTTTGGCTCTCTGTACAATCTCGTAAGCTACCTTCTGTTATCATTGGTTGCTTGTATAGACAACCGCATGCTTCAAATGATACTTTTAACTATATTTTGGAATGTCTGAGAATGATTTCTCTAAAGAATAAATCAATATATGTAATAGGTGATCTAAATGATGATTTGATGTTAGGTTCAGCAAAGATACATAATATTTTAAGAGTCACCAAATTAAATCAAATGATTAATAAACCTACAAGAGTTAGCCCCATCTCATCCACACTACTATAGTCAAACCATTCTGTCGTGGCCGCTGAGAAGAGCTCATTTCCAAAAGGTATCGTGTTCGAGTGTAAACATTTAGTTCATTTTCCCTTGAAGGAATCACTCTTTAGAGACAAGTCAAAAACCTTTGAAAACAATGATAAAGCCAGATTAAGAGATTAGGCACCCCATTTTCCTCACCCTTTCTTTACAACTGTACTAAATCGTCTAAATAAAATCATCTTTGCAATACTTCCTTGGTTATTGTATTTCTTCTGTTACACTACAATATATATATATATATATATATATATATATATATATATATATATATATATATATATATATATATATATATACTGTATATATTAAAAACGGACATCAAAGTATAAACAATGCTTATAATGACCCTGGAAGGGGTTTCTTTTATGGAGATATTTCACATCATTTAAATATGCTGCCTTTGTCAGATACCTATTTTTCATAACCGATATCTCCAAACTTATGGTGGTCGGGTCACATCTGTCAATCAATGGTCATCCAGCTTATAAGATTAGGATTTCTTAAAGGAAGAGACTGTTTAATCTTTGTTGTATCTTTTTCCCACCCACTCTCTCTCTCTCTCTCTCTCTCTCTCTCTCTCTCTCTCTCTCTCTCTCTCTCTCTCTCTCTCTCTCTCTTTCTCTCTCTCTCTCTTTCAGGAACATTTGGGGCTTTAGAAGTACGGATACATGCTTTGGTGACATCAGTAAAAGGGTCGCGGTTCATGTTCTTTTTTGTAAAATACTTGTACACACTGTGTACTATTTCCCTGGCATTGGGACGGAAAACACGGTTTGAAGATGTTTCCATGGTTTATGTTTGCTAGATAATTCAGTCACTGTCTCAAACGGTACATTTTATACCTCAAGATCAACCATTCAAGGGATTAAATATGGCTCGCTGATATTGGCTACATAAATTTACCCCTGAGACCTCAAGGACAGATCAATTGGATTTCAAACTTACCTTCTGCCCGAGTCATATTAAGAAGGTAGGATAAAAATGGCATATGTCCTGGGATTATGATTTTTGGGGAAATGCACTTGGTTCCAATTATCCTTATAGAAATGAATACCTTACACTTAAAAATATGCCGAAAAACCGGTAAAAATCCAGTAATAAATGTTGCCAGGCATTTACCGTCTTATAAACGGGAATATGGACGTCAAATGGTGATATTATGATCATCAACCCGTAATAAGATAACAGGGTAGGATAAAAATTACTCTCCAATATTTTAATGAATTTCGGGCAAGTACAGTATATTTTTACGGATAATGTCCGATTAAAATTACGCTTATTTAACAGTGTACCTAATGAAATATATACTGTATGCTCGACAAGAATAACTGAGAGAGAGAGAGAGAGAGAGAGAGAGAGAGAGAGAGAGAGAGAGAGAGAGAGAGAGAGAGAGAGAGAGAGAGAGAGAGAGAGCAGATTTAATCTTGGCTTAATCCAGTGAGATTAGTGAAAAGGGTAAGGATGCACCCTGGGCATACCCTGGGGAATGTCATCTGTCATTAACGGCTAGCATTATTCTCTAACCGCAGTGTTAATTTTTCCTTAAAGTGGTCGAAATATTTTGACATGGGTACGCTGTACAGGGGAACAGAAATCGTCTCAGCGGCCACGACAGAATGGTTTTACTTTTTTTTTTTTTTATAGACGTGTTAATAACAAACAAGCAGGAAAGTGTCATTAAAATTGAGGTAAATCCAAGTATTGTAGCTGACCATGAACATATTTCATTTATCATAGATATTAAGAAGCCAAAGCGTAAACCAGTCACGGTAACCTCTAGGTGTTTAAAATATTATTCTGCAGATTTTTTGTGCAATACATTGCTAAACCAGAAAATAATTTTAGATACAATCATACATACTGATGACACAGATATTCAAACAGGAATTTTCAATAAAGTATATAATAGTGCCTTAGATAAATGTGCCCCAATAACCACGAAGGAAATAAGGAGACCCAGTGCACCTTGGATAGACAATGATCTCAAAAACAGTATGATTGAAAGGGACAAAATGCAAGAAAGGATTAAACAGAATAGACATGATGAAAATCTGAACAATTCGTATAAGGAAATGAAAAAACTCATTAATTCGAAAATGCGTACTGCCAAAGCTTATTATAACAAAGACAAGATCAAGAAAAGTAAATCTCGCAGAGAAACATGGAAAATTATGAATAATATTGTATCTACTAAAACAAATAAAAAGATTGAATACGACAACCCAAAAGCTAGAGCAGATCAATTTAACCAATACTTTGCTAATGTAGGAAAAATAACTTATGATAAAACGCAGGAAATTCTACAAAAGTACGAAAATGAAGATATTAGAAACACTCAAAATAATTTTGGCAATAATATAAGATTGTTTAGACCGCAACCAGTTACAGTAGAAACAATAATATTAACAGTTAAGATTTTGAATAATAGTAATGCTTACGGAACGGATGGTATTCCTACTAGTTTTCTAAAAGATTCCCTTACAGTTATTGCATATTATATCACGATTATCATAAATACATCGATTGTAACTGGGAAATATCCTCCTATTTGGAAACAACCCCTCGTGATCGTGTTTTTTCACCCCAATAACGGCTACTCTACCTGCAAAGTTTTGGATTTTTTTGAGCTTTTTCCATGTGAATATCATTAGTTGATCCCCATATCTTAATACAGTAGTTTATTACACTCAAGACCAGACTTTCCACTATCAGAGCTCGAGTAGTATCATCAAAGTAATCTTTTACTCTACTTAGATACATTAGAATGCCACTAACTTTTCTACTCAGCTCGTCAATGTGAGTACTGAATGTCATGTACCTGTCCATGTATAGACCTAGATTTTTTTCATGTTGAGAGAGAGAGAGAGAGAGAGAGAGAGAGAGAGAGAGAGAGAGAGAGAGAGAGAGAGAGAGAGAGAGAGAGAGAGAGAGAGAGAGAGTAAAAAAAGTCAGTCAAAAACCTTTAATCCATTATAAAATGGTTATTCTATTACATAACAATATAAATTATTTACATATAATTCACAATAATTGGATTGTAAAAATTTAGGATATATATAATGTACATTCAAGTAAAATTTTAAAAATATTGCTAAAGTTTCTTTTTGAATAAATCAGAACTAACATTTGTACATTTTCATATTTCCAGAAGTAGTTTATTCCAGCAAGCTGGGCCCCTTACTGCCATTGAGAGTGAACCCAAATCAGTTCGATAGCTGTCTACATATAGATTTTCATTCTGTCTGGTTAATGCATTCCTACAATTACCAACTGTAGGAAATGTGTATAGCCAGTTGGGATATTCTTTTCTCAAACTTTTGAAAACAAAAACACAAACATCGTACATACACTTTTCTTTTAATTTTATCCACTTTAATTGCTGGAGGGTTGGGGTGATGTGATCGTGTTTTTTTTTTTCACCCCAATAACGGCTACTCTACCTGCAAAGTTTTGGATTTTTTGAGCTTTTTCCATGTGCATATCATTAGTTGACCCCCATATCTTAATACAGTAGTTTATTACACTCAAGACCAGACTTTCCACAATCAAAGCTCGAGTAGTATCATCAAAGTAATCTTTTACTCTACTTAAATACATTAGAATGCCACTAACTTTTCTACTCAGCTCGTCAATGTGAGTACTGAATATCATGTACCTGTCCATGTGTAGACCTAGATTTTTCACATGTTGACTTATCTTTACTTCATCACCATCGCATTTTATTATAATGTCATTTGGAATTTTGCTAATATACTGTGAGCTACCCACAAACATGCACTGTGTTTTAGTGGCTATTAATAATAGCCCTTTTCTTAGAAAATATTTCTTAATTTTGAGCAATATTAGTTCAGCCCGTTTTATCAAGCCATCTAAATTTTCTATTTGATCAGCCAAAAGAACTTGGGTGTCATCAGCGTATTGAATTAGCAAGCAGTTTTCTATGTATTTAATCATGTCATTAACGTAGACTAAAAACAGAATTGGACCTAGGACAGATCCCTGTGGGACTCCAAATTCAACCTTTTCAATGCAAGAATTTACGTCTCCTAATCTAACTACCTGACTTCTTTCCTTCAAGTAATCCTGAAACCAGAACGTATAAATCTATATGTAGACAGCTATCGAACGGATTTGGGTTCACGTACAATGGCAATAAGGGGCCCAGCTTGCTGGAACAAACTACCTCTGGAAATAAGAAAATGTATAAATGTTAGTTGTGATTTATTCAAAAAGAAACTTAAGCAATATTTTTTAGATTTTACTTGAATGAATATACATCCTAGATTTTTACAATCCAATTATTGTGAATTTTATGTAAATAATTTATATTGTTATGTAACAGAATAACCATTATATAATGGAATAAAGGTTTCTGACTTTGACTTTGACTTTGACTCTCTCTCTCTCTCTCTCAACCACAGATCGGCGTTAATGACCTTAGATGTCAGGATGCCAGAAAACCTCAAGTCAATCAATCTTAACGAGAGAAGGCCTTGTCGAAGTCATCGTGCTTCAACAGGAAATATTGCTTTCCTATTTGAAGCATTGTGACTGGCAAGAGGGCTCTCAAACTTGGCGAAATTGATCCCCCAGTTCGAATCTAAATCTCTCTCTCTCTCTCTCTCTCTCTCTCTCTCTCTCTCTCTCTCTCTCTCTCTCTCTCTCTCTCTCTCTCTCTCTCTCTCTCTCTCTCTCATCTCTCTCATCTTATTCTTTCTCTTAATATTACTTCGACCTTCTAGTAATTTTATGAACTTTGTTTCGTGTTGCTGTCCCAACTCTATGAGAAAAAATTCTCTTATTTTATATATATATATATATATATATATATATATATATATATATATATATATATATATATATATATATATATATAGATATATTTATATTTTTTTAATGGCAAATGTGTTTCAACATCCTTTATTGCCGCTGGTGTGGATGTTTCTAAATCCGTTATTGCTGCATTCTTCGATGAATGGGAGGTGTCACGGTTGTGAGGTATTTACATTCAAAACTATATATGAGAGTATTGGATGAACTCAGCCATCCCGAAGATGGTTTAAACCTCTTTGGTAGAACTGTTCTCTAAGTGTTGAATCTTCGGAATCCAGGATGATCTAATGCTTAGGGTAGGACTCTCAGCTTTTTGCTGGAAGCCCATCATTACAGATGATGGGGAGTATGATTCCATAGTTTCTTGGTCTCAGTCTTAACAGGCAGGTTCAGCTTACACCTGTGCCTCTATATCAGTTTTGCTTCTATCCTTCGTGTAGGGTATGGAGTGGACCATCTGGGAAGTATACTCTCATTGTGCAGATAGTGGAGAGTGCAAATTTTCTTAAGCAGGTAAATCAAACTCATTACCTTTCCAATCTCAACCCTGTCTTATAGATTTTTCATGCAACGGCCCCCATCCCTTGGATACGCTGACTTTCCCCCGGCACTGTTGACGACCTCTGGGAATTCATTTAAAGAATATTCTGTTGACGACTTAGGAACTAAAAAGTACCATTCTTTGAATATTCGAAAATAAGGATAATTTGGGCAACACAGGTAAATTGAAAATCGTGCATGTTACCCAAGTTCCATTAGAAGCAATTATGATGTGCTACATAAGATATTTGAATGCCACGGATTAGTAAAAGAAATTAGAACGAAACTTCAAAATAATAAAGAGGATTCTTGGTTATCATTTAATAGTCATGATGAAGCATTCAATGCAAGCTGTAACATTATGAATATTAAAGTAGATAATATGAATATTAAGGGTGCTCTTTGTGATGGGTTACCTAAAGATCTGGATGTCTTCAGACCAGCAGACTGGATTAATAACAATGCAGAGATAGTTATACCATCCCAAAGAAAGGCGAAACTACCAATCTGGCTTGTTACTCAATTTACAGGAGGTACAGAAAATTATTTTAAGTTCTGCAATTTTTTTCAGAGGAAGGTAGGAACGATCGCACCTAGAGATGTATCTCGATTTGGGAAGAAACGTTGCTTGATAAAGGCCAAGCCATACACACAGTCTGTTATATTATCCAATTTAAAGACAGACAATGATGATATAAAATTGAACATCAAACCCCATTTAAACTTTAGCTATGGAAGGGGAGTGGTTTTCAATAGAGACCTATATGAATTTACAGAAAAGGAGATATTGGATATGTGTCCATTAACAGTGTGGAAAGTACATAAAGTACCTGGAACATCAATGATTAACCTTACTATCTAGAATACTTATGTACCTTTCCACATTAAAGTTCAACCTTTTAAGCAGAAGCCACTGCAATGATTTGATTGCTTTAAATTTAGGCATCTTTCCAAAGGTTGTAAGAATGATAAAATTTGTAATACTTGCTCCAATCTTTACCATGGATTGCTTGCTTGCTTGCTTGTGAGATTGCCCAGCCCTTCTTGCTGGACACGGGCTCTTGCGTTGGCAGCCCATCAGTGGGTTTTAGATAGGTTAATGGATATTTATTTGAGGATTAAAAAGAGGGATATTTATTTGAGGATCATCATGAAGGTCTTGGAGGATACTTCAGTATTTAGGAGCTAAAACACAGACAGCAACCCCAAGTGGTCTGCTTCTTCCCGGACAACAGCCTAGAGCTAGGTGGGGCCATTGGCAATATGCCACGGTCCCACGGGTTTTCAGGCTGCTCTGCTCCTAGAGCTTGTCCTGAGAGGGAGTTCCTGCAGGCAGAGACCTAGTCAATTTCTCTTATAAAATTAACCCGTATATGCTGTTGGGAGGCAGGCTGCTGGGGTGCCACTGAAAAAGCATCCTGTATCAGCCGATGGTAAGGGCCTTGTTGTCCGGCTGCAACTCTCTCACCAACTAGGGTCCAGGCTCCTTTGGAACCATGAGCAGAAGTAAAAGACAGAGATTCTGTCAGTAGTAGAGAAAGTGTTACAGTAGCAAGTCCCATGGGAGTCGAAGGTCATGGGAAGGAGGAGATAGGTGTTTGAGTAGTAGGCAGAATATTGGGGGGCATAAATTATCCCTGGAGGTCGGATCAGCAGGAGAGAAAGTGGCATAGCAGTGAGTCCCATGGAAGTCAGAGGTTGTTGCATGTGGGCCATTAGCCCCTCAGTTTGAGGCATAGCCTCCTCAATTTTCTCGTAATACTCAAAATTAAACTACGGGAGAAAGGAAACGACCTTTCCGTTTTCTCTTTATTTCCTCTCTCTCTCTCCTACAGATTCAAACAACAGCTTGGGGGAGCACGCAGGTCCCATGGTTCCTTTTTGTAGAAAACTTCACATAAAAAAAATAGATAACATTGCGATACAGACAAGACAAATCCATTTAACCAGCAAATTATAAATTTATCACTTTTATTCTCTTTAAAGCTTCCCCAAAGGTAAAAAAAAATACAAATATGTGACGAAAACGGGAGAGGGGAAGTCCTGGCTCCCATCCACTCGGGAAATTAATACAGTTTTCACAATATAATCACAATTCACATGGATTACTCTTTATAATTGTAATGACCCAATCATAATAACATATCAACCTTTCAAATAAACATATTTTTCAATAAATCAACTATTTCGATAATGTCAACAAACCTGGGTGCGTTCTCATTGGACAAACACTACACTTACCAGCGTAAACGAACGTTGGGTGCGTTTTCATAGGACAAACAAACCAACATTTAACATCCTCCCCACCATAGGAGTGTCTCAACACTCCTATCATCATCAGAGCCTTCCAAGGCTATCTTATTACCTTAATCTACAAGTCAAGTTTAATAGGAACCTTAATAGGTCTTCCCTTTCGGGACTTACCAACATTAGACACTAAGGGTGATTCTACAGGCTCCTGTCTAAGATCCTCAAGTCTCTCCTCCTGGGAATTACTACCCATTTCACCCTTCAAATCTGTTATTTCTAGATTATACAAATTTTGCACAGGTCTGGATATAAATCCACGCTTGGTTTTAACCTCAACACTTCTAACAACCCCATCCTTTCCAGGATACAACTTAGTAATAACTCCAAGAGGCCACCTTAACCTTGGCACCCGTTCATCCTTTACTAGTACAACAGAACCCTCTTTAAGGTTACAATTTGGCTTGAACCCCTTCACCATACAAGGCAGGTTTCTAAGATACTCAGTCTGCCATATTCTCCAAAATTTGTCTAACTGACCCAGACGCACAGCTTCTCTTACACACAAATCCTTTGAGGATACACCACAGTCTGGATCATCTACTAACTCTAACTGAAAACCTGCAGAACGGCCAATTAGGAAATGGGAAGGGGTAAGAGGATTTGCGATATCAGGTTCCTCACCTACAAATGTCAAGGGTCTAGAATTAATACAAGCTTCCACCTCATGAAGTGTAGTCTCTAATTCACTCTTGGACAAAGAATTAGTGCCCAATGTTTTCCTCAGTGCAACTTTCACAGATCTAATGAGGCGTTCCCACCAGCCTCCCCACCAAGGAGCATTAGGTACAATAAACTTCCATTGGGGCGTCAACGAGCCATAATGTTCTCTTAACAGGTTGGAGACACTCACAAAGGTTCTAGCATTGTCAGAGTAGAACACTGTTGGAACACCCCGTCTAGCTACAAACCGTCTAATGGCCAAATTACAATCAACAACCGAAAGAGACTCGGTGAGCTCTAAATGAACAGCTCGAATGACAGCACAGGTAAAAAGAAGTATATACAATTTCTTGGATGGAAAATCAATACAAAATAAAGGACCAGCAAAATCCAGACCTGTAACCGTGAATGGAGGAGCCGACTTAACTCTCAACTCGGGAAGTGGCCCCACAGGCTGGGAACAAGCAGAGGCATCACAACGCCGACAAGCCACACATTCTCGACAAACCTTCTTTGCAATCTGACGAAGGCGAATGATCCAGTAACTGTTTCGTAACGTGGATACAAGTGTAGCAACACCAGCATGCTTGAGCAACCTATGCTGGAAACGAACTAACAGTAAAGCAATGTGGGTACCAGGAATTATTATAGGGTGCTTACTCTCAAAACTCAAGTCTGCATTCTCTAAGCGCCCTTTTATTCTCAGTAGCCCATCCTCATCTAGGTAAGGATCAAGTTTAATCAAGGAAGAACCCCTTGGGAGGGGGAGAGATCTACTCAGAGCATTTACTTCCTTTGCAAAGGCCTCTCGTTGCACAAAGTACAGCAGTTGTACCTTAGCCTTCGTCAATTCTCCATAGGTTAAAGGTCCACTTAATTTGCGGGACGAAGGTCTGCAATTCCCAACAAATCTCAGTACCCAACCTACTACATTAAGGGCCTTTGTAAAGGAACTCCATCGGGTTAATTCAAATAAGGGCGGCTCATTTTCAACTGCAACACAAACTGTGTCAGTATCACATATCTCTTCTGAAGGAATGTCCGCCCCCCTGCCTTCCTGATGAGGGAGCGGGGAGGAACAGAGCCAAGGAGGACCCTTCAGCCAAATATCAGACTGCAAAAGCTGCTCAGCAAAAACACCTCGAGATACAAGATCCGCTGGGTTGTCCTTGCCTGGACAATGCTGCCAACATGAAGGAGGTGTCAAATGTTGAATCTCAACAACCCTGTTAGCCACAAAGGTTTTCCATCTATTGGGGTCCCCCTTTATCCAAGCTAGGGCTACTGTGGAATCCGTCCAACATTGAACAGAAACCTCTTTACCCAGCTGCAAGGCGGACGTCACAAACACAACGAGTCTAGCACATAACAGGGCTCCGAGTAATTCAAGCCTAGGAAGGGAAACCCTTTTTATAGGGGCTACCTTGCCTCTTGCAACAACCAGCGATACCTTGAATTTATCCCCCTCAGGCACTCTCACATAAACACAAGCACCATAACCCTTTTCTGAAGCATCACTAAATGCATGGAATTGAACATTAGGAATTTCCTTAAAGGGTGACTCAGAAAACAAGTACCGATCTACTCTAAATGACTCAAGCACAGAAAATCCTACAACCCATAATTTAACTCTGCCTTGCATAGCCTCGGGTAATAGCTCATCCCAATCTAAACCTAATCTCCAGATTTCTTGAAACAGTATTTTTGCATGCATAACAAACGGACATATGAGCCCCAAGGGATCAAAACACCGAGCTATGAGGCTTAGCACATTTCTTTTGGTACAAACAATATCTCCAAAGGGGTCCAGGTTCTCAACCTTAAAGGTAAAACAGTCAGGGGAGGATACCCAGTGGAGGCCTAGAACCTTGACACTCTCTTCACTAGAACCTTCAGTTATAGTTAAAGTCTTACAATTAGAAGTACACTTTGACAATGACATACCAGCCTCCTGCAGGATACCATAGGCTTCTTCAAATCTTAAACTTGCTTCCGCGGGACTATCAGCCCCAGATAGCCAATCATCTACATAAAGATTCTCATACAGTTCAGAAACCACCTCTGTGAGAGGGTATTTCTTTAAATGAAATTTTAAGGTGGCATTTAATAAAAATGGACTACTCTTATTACCAAAGGGCATTCTTATAAATCTGAAATGTTTAACATTGTTCCCCTCTTTCAACAAAAACCTATGAACATCACGGTCCTCCCTTCTTACCTTTATTTGAAGAAAAGCCTTTGTAATATCAGCTGTTAAGGCCACCCTCCACCTTCTAAATCTTAACAACACCTCAACTAAATCAGGGTTGAGTGAAGGACCACTTTCTAAACAATCATTCAGAGATACTCCATTACTGCCACGTGCAGATCCATCAAAAACAGGCCTCACCTTGGTGGTTAGGCTCCCTTCCCGTACCACAGGCCGATGAGGCAAATAAAATATAGGATACCCACCTTCCCGTTGATGGGAAGGAATTTCTTCAATAATA
This sequence comes from Palaemon carinicauda, assembly GCF_036898095.1. Taxonomy (NCBI): domain Eukaryota; kingdom Metazoa; phylum Arthropoda; class Malacostraca; order Decapoda; family Palaemonidae; genus Palaemon; species Palaemon carinicauda. Next base: position 88,624,784 of record NC_090754.1, read on the forward strand.
CCCTCCTTTTCATACTCATTAAACACCTTAAAATACTTTTCCTGCAGACAGGGGTTTTTACCTAACCTATTATAGAGACCTTCCAATCTTCTCAAAGCATGATGTTCATTATTAATCAAATCCAATTTCATATTCTCAGATTTCCATGGTAGGGCCACTTCATAGCGACCATCTTTAAAACTTACCAAATTCTCAAATTGAACCAAGACTGGGTCAGGGTTCATCACCTCAGAATGTAGTTCGTTGGGTTTTATGCCAACAGACTCTAGATCCCAAAATTGACTCAAACTACACTCTTGTACATTCTCAATTGCTAACAATTGTACACTTACACCAATATTACCTTCAGACCTATTAAAGGATCCGGACAAAATCCAACCAAAAATTGTCTCCTGGGCCACAAGCCCTTCATTATACATAACCTGGTTGGGGATCATCATCTTCCAATATAAATCAAGGCCTATCAACATATCAATATGTAAATTTCGATGGGATCCATACTCATCGATCAACTTAAGGTGAGAAAAAGGTTCTAAACACTTAGGGTCCACTTTGGACCTAGATAACGGAGGACAAATTACATCAATTTCAGCAACCTTAAAACTATATTTGTGATCATTTGCCCCTACACTCATTATTTCATAAATACTACACAAATCTGCCTTAGAGGCTTTCCCTCCACCAAAGGCAGAAAATGATAAATACTCAGAAGTCAGCCACTTAGGCTTGACCCGTTTGACCAGTTCCCTTGAAATGTAAGACCGATCAGACCCTGTATCAAACATTACAGTAGCAAATGTGATACCCTGATGGCCTACTACCCTGACTTGGGCCGTCTGCAATACACAACACCTTGAATTAACCTTGTTTTTCACCTCACAAGGTGCTACCCCCACATGGGTCACAGAATTTGACCCCTCTTGCACTCCCTCTACTACAGGGTTATTTTCACTAGCTGTTACGGAGGGTTTCGTTTCAGATCTCCGACATACAAGGGAGTTGTGATTCCCAGTCTTGCACTTTGAACACTTAGCCCAACAGGCCTTGGCATAATGGCTTTTAGATAAACACTTAAAACACAAACGCCGATTACGCACGGCTTCTTCTCTTTCTGCAAGGGGGAGCTTAGTTATACCTAAACACCTTTCACTGGGATGCAGCTTTCCACAGAATGCGCAAAACGTCTTCGAACCACTTTCTTCTGATGAAGTTTGAAGGGCAGAGGCTGAACTGGGAGTGTGCTTTTTAGTCCGTCGTTCTACACTGGGTTCCTCGGATTTTCCAAGGCTTAGTCTCTTGATAGCCTCTGCCCTCTCTCTGCCTTCCACTTCTCGTTGCAAGAACTTCAGCAATCCGTCGAGATCTCCTCTTTTCCGTCCACTACGCGACCAGTCCAACCTTATGTCATGAGGTAACAGAGCAAGGATCATAGGCACCAAGATCCGCCCGTACTGTTCACCTCCAACTCCAAGGGCCTCCAAACTGCGCACATGGCCTACTAACTCATCCTGTAATTTCCGCAAAGAGGACGTGTGAATTTCAGTCCTTGCGCTCCTAGATGAGCTAAGTTGCATTAGGGCTTGAAGGTGAGCTGATATAATGTTTTCTGGATCGCCATACCTTTCTTCTAACAACTCACAGGCTATCTTGTAATTAGCTGTTGTTTGGGTGAGGCCCTGTAGTACACCCCTAGCCTCACCCTCTAAAACAGATTGAAGATACATAAATTTGGAAACAAGAGGCATAGGCTGATCGTCCACAAGTGCCATAAATTGGTCCCAAAATGGCCGCCACTCTGTTATTTTCCCGCCAAATTTCACTAGCTGGAGTTTAGGCAATTGCACACTAAAACCCTCATTACCGACTTCACTGCCTGAATTAATATCTTCACTGGACCTATTAGCAACCAAGTTTCTGTCCTTGCCCAGCCTCTCTAAGGTAGCTGCTGCTTCAGTACGGATTTTTCTTACCTCTTTCAGAAAATGGTGGTCTTCAAGTATTCTTCTCTGGAGCTCGTCAACATCCTCTATAGAATTCTGGTCTCGCTGAATTATTTCTTCCCAGTCGGCCTTCTTATTATCGTAGTCTTTTACGAGACTTGTAATTTCATGCCAGGTCGGATTACCGGCCATGGCTCTGGTCAAATCTTCTGAGGCACAACGCAGCCATATTGTTGCCTTCTCTCTCTGTAGCACTGCTCTCCTAAGTTGATTTATGTCGTTGGGGAATCCAGTAAATTCAGCCTCGCTCTCATCTGATTCCCGGGTCTGGGCACCATGTTGCATGTGGGCCATTAGCCCCTCAGTTTGAGGCATAGCCTCCTCAATTTTCTCGTAATACTCAAAATTAAACTACGGGAGAAAGGAAACGACCTTACCGTTTTCTCTTTATTTCCTCTCTCTCTCTCCTACAGATTCAAACAACAGCTTGGGGGAGCACGCAGGTCCCATGGTTCCTTTTTGTAGAAAACTTCACATAAAAAAAATAGATAACATTGCGATACAGACAAGACAAATCCATTTAACCAGCAAATTATAAATTTATCACTTTTATTCTCTTTAAAGCTTCCCCAAAGGTAAAAAAAAATACAAATATGTGACGAAAACGGGAGAGGGGAAGTCCTGGCTCCCATCCACTCGGGAAATTAATACAGTTTTCACAATATAATCACAATTCACATGGATTACTCTTTATAATTGTAATGACCCAATCATAATAACATATCAACCTTTCAAATAAACATATTTTTCAATAAATCAACTATTTCGATAATGTCAACAAACCTGGGTGCGTTCTCATTGGACAAACACTACACTTACCAGCATAAACGAACGTTGGGTGCGTTTTCATAGGACAAACAAACCAACATTTAACAGAGGTCATGGGAAGGAAAAGGTAGTCGATTGAGTGGTAGATCGAAAAGAGAGGGGCATATACTATCCTTTACCATGGAGAATGCGCACTTTAGGCAAGGTCCTTTAACTCCAACCCTAATCATAAAGCTACTGATAGGAGCTGCTAGTTAGTTAGAAGAAGCTACCTTCAATAGATCAATTATTGAACATTCAAGCATAGGGCAGTCCAAGAGATTATTAAATACATCAGTTCTTGAACGTGTATGCCTAGGGCAAGCCAGGAGAATAAATAAATCGACTAGTTATGCAGACATTTATAACAGGAGGAAAAGTTCCGCACGAGTCATCTAACCTATTTATTACTGTAGGTAGTTCTCGAGAAAGAAATCCAGCATCTACTGATAAAGCGTTGAATAATAAGGGAAGAATATCTCCCTAAAGATTTACCATTGTGTATTAACAATATGAAATTGCTCACCACTACCCAACCTTTATCCACATTACATAGGATAGTACCAACCTCTCACAAGCTATGTCCTCGCCTGATTTAATGGAGATTCCACTTGAAACCAAGTTACCAGATGCACCTGTATTGGGGAAGGTGCAAAATCCTGGTAACTCATCACCCATTTGTCGAAAAATAAATAAGATTTTTTGTCTGTTGATGTTTGATCACCCAGAGGACAATTTAAATACATCAGACATTCAAGTTAACAATTAGATCAAAAGTGAAAAAAGAAAATCACAAACACAAAATGCAATCTCTTAAGACCCTCTTTAATAAAACCACTGGGAAATAGTGTTAGATCAAAAATTGCTAGTCGGAAGACTTCAAACAAAGGGTCTTCCAAAAATAAACCATGGTATTTTCCTTCATTTTGTAATGGAATTTTCAGGGTTTAAGGTCCAAATATGATGAACTTGAACTCCCCATTCAAGACCATTCCCCCATAATTATATGTCTACAAGAGAGCAAACTTGATGATAATACTCCTTGTCCTCGCGAATATATAAGCAATAGGACACCATATGATTACCAACTAGGAAGCCATGGCGGAAGTCTCATATACGTTCGTCAAGATGTTCCCCAAAATATCTTTGTCCATTCGTACACCTCTGAGAATGATTGTACAGATTGATATAGGGGAAAAAATATACAGTTATTTATCTGTACTTACCTCCAAATGATAACATTTTGTATGATGATTTAGTAGAAGTGATTCAACTTTATATTAATTATACCTGTGTGATATAATGATAAATTTTTGTCATCCTTTCTTATCCAAGAGCACTTTTATGCTTACACAGCGGGAGGTGATTGAATAATGAAAATGTCAACAGGTTGCTCTTTTTGTTGGTTTTATACAATTTAATGATTTACTAAAGTATGTTAAAGTCATTGAATAATACTTCGCTTGCGTGGAATTATTTTGAACCTCGGTATAGTTATTGTTGTTTTGGGAATATGTCATTCTTGCCCTCAATGATATCCCCGTGGTTATAGCAGTGGTGGTGAGTAGGTTTCAAAGTATGACTGAATCCAGTATCGCTTCTCGGCCTTTTGGCTAAGATCAAAGTGTAGTATCTGTTCTTATCAGCTTAATATCTGATACGATCCCCATGTGGGATCTACGATATTAAACTGATTTTTGGGTCTTGGCGAAGTGCTAGGGGCTTGCTCCACCTTTGCCGCGGATCGGCCCGGTATTGCAGTACCTCCGGGATCGGTCCACTCCCCCAGGGGAGAAATAAATATCATCATAATTTAAACAAGTTAAAATGGCTATAGCTCTCTCTCTCTCTCTCTCTCTCTCTCTCTCAACGACAGATCGGCGTTAATGACATTAGATGTCAGGATGCCAGAAAACATCAAATCAATTTTAACGAGAGAATGCCTTGTCTAAGACATCGTGCTTCAACAAGAAATATTGCTTTCATGTTGAAGCATTTTGACGGGCAAGAGAGCTCACGAACGTAGCGAAATTGATCCCCCAGTTTGAATCTAAATTTTCTCTCTCTCTCTCTCTCTCTCTCTCTCTCTCTCTCTCTCTCTCTCTCTCTCTCTCTCTCTCTCTCTCTCTCTCTCATCTTATTCTTTCTCTTAATATTACTTCGACCTTCTTGTAATTTTATAAACTTTCTTTCGTGTTGCTGTCCCAACTCTATGAGAAAAACTTCGGTGCTACTATAGCGTGAGGTCTACCACACTATAGCGTGAGGTCTACCTCCCGTTAGCACTATAGCCTGAGGTCTACCTTTGAATTATTCGTCCCTCATAGATAAAACACATTTCATACATTTGTTTAAGCAATAAACACTCAATTTAAACATATTTTAGAAATGTCTTAAAATGATAATTGGAATTTTAATTACATTGAAAAACAAAATTAATGAAGGTAAAAATAAACGTTATCATATATTTCCATATTTATTCTAGCGATACAAAACAATAAACACTTAATTGAAACATATCTTAGAAATGACTTAAATAGATAATTGGATTTCTAATTACATTAAAAAAAAAAGAATAAAGGTAAAAATAAACATGTTATCGGTCTACTGCTAAATTATTCGTCCCTCATAGATAAAACACATTTCATACATTTGTTTAAGCAATAACCACTTAATTTAAACATATCTTAGAAATGACTTAAATAGATAATTGGATTTCTAATTACATTAAAAAAAGGAATAAAGGTAAAAATAAACATGTTATCATATATTTCCATACATTTATCCTAGCGGTACACACTTCGTACATCTTCTAAGAAAGACACAAATAGATCATTGAAATTTTTTCTCATCACCTTCCAGCAAAAATAATCAAGATGACACTGGAACAGCTGACGACCAACACCTCGCATTAATCTCTTCAGAATCATCGTTTTAGCGTCCAACCACGATCGCTCAATTGCCTGTGTGTGTGCTCCTGTCGCTGGATCCACATAATATTGCTGGTGGTTCACTGTAGAATGCTGGTACCCCATGGCATTTAGGTTGCGGAAGGTCCAAGCTTGTCGCGTGGTAGACCTCACCCTCCGCCTGGGTAGGCGACATATGGCGGTAGACCTCACGCTATAGTAGCACCAAAACTTCTCTTATTATATATATATATATATATATATATATATATATATATATATATATATATATATATTTATAAATTTCACGGTATGGATAGGGAAAGAGTAGTTCAAAATGTCCTTTTTTTATTATTCCCAACGTTTCGTGATTCTTAATCACGAAACGTTCGGAATAATAAAAAAGGACATTTTGAACTACTCTTTCCCTATCCATACCATGAAATTTGTGTTCATTACTGGCTGTTGCTGCCTTAACCGAATATATATATATATATATATATATATATATATATATATATATATATATATATATATATATATATATATATGTGTGTGTGTGTGTGTGTGTGTGTGTGTGTGTGTATATCTTTTAATGGTGTAGATGTTTCAACATCCTTTATTGCCGCTGGCGTGGATGTTTATACATCCGTTATTGCTGCCTTCTTCCATGAATGGGAGGAGGTGTCATGGTTGTGGGGTATTCACATTCAAAGCTATATGTGAGAGTATTGAATGAACTCAGCCATCCCGAAGATGGTTTTGACCTTTCTGGCTGAACTGTTTTCTAAGTGTTGGGTCTTTGGAATCCAGAGGGATCCAATGATGCCGGAAGATCATCATTACAGATGATGGGGAGGATGATTCCATAGTTTCTTGGTCTTAGTCCTAACAGGCGGGTTCAGCTTACACCTGTGCCTCTATATCAGATTTGGTGCTATCCTTCATGTAGGGTATGGAGTAGACAATATGGGAAGTAGACTCTCTTTGTGCAAATAGTGGAGAGTGCCAATTTCCTTTCTGACATGTGATGCCTTAGTATTCTTGAGCAGGTAAATCAAGCTCCTCACCATCACAATCCTAACCCTGTCTTATGTAATCTTCAAGCAATGGGCCCCAATCCCTGGATACGCTGACTTTCCCCTGGCACTGTCGACAACCTCTGGCAATTCACTTGAGGAAAATTCTGTTGACGACTTAGGAAGTAAAAAGTACCATTCTTTGAATATTCGAAAATAAGGGTAATTTGGGCAACACAGGAAAATTGAAAATCGTGCATGTAACCCAAGTTCCATTAGAAGCCAATTATGATGTGCTATGTTATACATAAGATATTTGAATGCAACGGATTAATAAAAGAAATTAGAACAAAACTTCAAGATAATAAAAGGGATGCTTGGTTATCATTTAATAATCATGATGAAACATTCATTGCAAGCTGTAACATTATGAATATTAAAGTAGGTAATATGAATATTAAGGGTGCTTTGTGTGATGCGTTACCTAAAGACCTGGATGTGTTCAGACCAACAGACTTGATTGATAACGATGCAGAGATAGTTATACCATCCCAAAGAAAGCCAAAACCACCATTCTGGCTGTGTACTCAATTAACAGGTTTTACAGATAATTATTTTAAGTTCTGTAAATTTCTTCAGAGGAAGGTAGGAACGATCGCACCTAGAGATGTATCTCGATTTTGGAAGAAAAGTTACTTGATAAATGCTAAGCCATACACACAGTCTGTTATATTATCAAATTTAAAGACAGACAATGATGATATAAAATTGGACATCAAACCCCATCTAAGCTTTAGCTATGGAAGAGGAGTGGTTTTCAATAGAGACCTATATGCAGTTACAGAAGAGGAGATATTCGATATGTATTCATGAACGGTACGGAAAGTACATAAAGTACCTGGAACATCAATGATTAACCTTACTTTCCAGAATACTGATGTACCTTTCCACATTAATCTGTTCTCCTTACTTGCCTCCAAATTACAACATCTCATATGATAATATAGTAGAGGTGATTAAACAACTCCCACAATCTTTTCTCTTACTAGGAGATCTTATTAGTAGACATACTTAATGGGGTGATGTTTTGTGAAACACAAGGGGTAATATTATATCATCAATTTTGGAGAATGAAGATGTAGGACTCCTTAATACAGGAGAGCCCCCACACTTTCATGTTCAGATCAGTTGAAAGCTCTAACTGTCTTCTCGATTTCAATTGGAGAACATTAGATGATTGGCGTACTAGTGATCATGCACCAATCATTATAAACACCAACAATGGTCCACCTTTACAGAGATCGCCAGGATGGAATCTTGATAAAGCGGACTGGGATAGGTTTCAGGAGCTAAGTGAAATTGAAGGAAGGAAATGCAAAACAGTTTGAAAGTGCTGATGATGCCATAGACTTACTTATTGGAACTCTTCACGCAGCAGGAGTCAATTCCATTCCCAAAACAACAGGGATATTCAAACAACGACCAATCCCCTGGTGGTCATCAGAACTAACTGCCCTGCAAAGAGCCACAAGAAAGTCTTCAACTCGATTGCGCAGGCGCTGTACTGAGGGGAATTTAGTCATATACGAGAAATGTATAGCACAGTTTCGTCATGCCATGAAAGAAGCTAGGCGCCATTCTTGGGTGTCATTTGTCTCCTCCATTAACAGTTGAACACCAACATCATCTGTGTGGAGGAAAGTGAAAAAGATAGCAGTCAAATTCACCCCAAACCCAACACCAGTGTTAAGGGTAAATGGTTAGTATATGACTGGAGCAATGGAAGTTAGCAATGCCCTGGCTGACCATTTTTTCAAGTGTAGCATGCAAGTGTGAAGCAGCTCCTGGTCACCAGTATAGGAGCATTGAAGAAAAAGTTTTAAATTTTGCAACAATAAGGAAGTCATACAATTCTCCTCTTACTTGAAGAGAATTCAATTCTGCACTCGCTACGTGTAACGATACAGCCGCTGGATCCATGGAATTCCATATGCAATGATTAAACAAGTACCTTTAAATACAAAGTTATTTATTTTAAGCATTATTAATAGAATATGGCATGATCATAGTCATCCAAGTGTTTGAGTACTAGCCATTATTATAGCCTTTTTGAAACCTGGTAAGGTCAAGTTTTAAGCAGAAAATTATAGGCCAATTGCATTGACATCTTGTTTATGTAAACTCATGGAGAAGAATGTCAATATAAGACTGCTTTGGTTCCTTGAAAGAAGGGTATTTTATCACCCATTTCAATGTGGATTCAGAACGACTGATGTGTTGATACGACTTGAGTCCTCTATTTGTGAAGCCTATGCTTCCAAACAGCACCATGTGACAGTCTTTTTTGACCTTGAAGAGGCATATGATACCACATGGAGATATGATATACCTAAAAGAATTCATGAGATTGGATTAAAAGGAGAGCTTCCACTATTTATTCAGTCATTTGTTTCACATAGAGTTTTTCAAGTAAGAGTTGGGGAAACTCTATCAGGGAGTAAATGCCAGGAAGGAGGAGTTCCTCAGGGTAGTGAACTGAGTGTAACTATGTTTGCACTAGCAATGGATGGGATATCCTCAGTCATTCCCCGGATGTTCTCTCAACATTATTGGTGGATGATCTCTCCATATAATTTGCTGGAGCTAGATTGGCAATGGTTGAGAGAAAAATACAACTCTCAATTTACAAAATTATCCAGTGGGCCGATATGAATGGATTTAAGTTCACGACAAATAAAACTGATATTATCCTTTTCTGTCGTATCCGGGGAGTACATTCAGACCCGGATATATACATTAAAGGTCAACGGATCCCATGTGTAAGTAAAGCTAATTTTTTATGTTTGATATCTGATTGTAGGCTTACATGGGTTTCTCACATAAAAGCATTAAAAACTAAATGTCTTGAGGCTCTGAATCTTTTAAAAGTATTGTCCCATACATCATGGGAGGCAGACCCAATACTATTTTAAATTTATACAAGGCCTTGATTTTTTCCAAAATTAGTTATGGGTGTGAAATATACTTCTCAGCCACCCCAAGCCAGTTAAAAATATTAGATTCAGTACATCATTCTGGTATTAGATTGTCCACAGGAGCGTTTAGGTCCACATGAGCGTTTAGAACCTCACCCATCCCAAGTCTCCTTGTTGATGCTGGAGAGTTGCCTCTGGACCTTTACCGAATGTCCTCTATTATTCAGTATTGGTTTAGATTGCAAAGACTCCCTAATTTTTTAGCCTTTCAGACTGCAAGCCTTGTAAGACACTTAACATACTTTGAGTTTCACCCGAAATCTCCTCAACCTTATGGCTTTCGGGTGAAACAATTATTAAACAGTCTTGATATGATTAGAATTAAGGTGCTTCCATGTAAGGTGTCATCAATGCCTTCGTGGAAATTACCAGAGGTATCATTTTGTAAATACTTTATTGGAGTTAAGAAGAATATGACTGACTTAGAATCCAGGTCTCTTTTTATGGAGCATGTTGCAGAACATAAGAGATCGACTTTTATATATGCTGATGGCTTCAAATCTGATGCTGGCGTTGGCTTTGGAGTACATAGTAATGGTTTTAATTGTAGAGGTGTACTTCCTCTAACAGCTTCCATATTTACTTACGAACTGTATGGCATACTATTGAGAAAATAGCGTTGGAAAAGGAGGATAATTTTACAATTTTTAGTGATGCAAGGAGTGTTCTTCAAGCTTTAGAAGTTTTTAATTCTAGTAACCCTCTAGTTTTAAAGATTTTAGAATGGCTTTTTATTATTGGGCGGAGAGGTATAATGGTTCGATTTTGTTGGGTTCCAGCACATGTAGGTGTCTGGAAGTAAGAAGGCAGATTTACTGGCGAAGAATGCGGCATCCAAGTTGCTACCAAGAAGGTATCCTATTCCTTGTAATGATTTCCTACCTAACATCAAGAAATTGTTTTGTAATAAATGGTAACAGCACTGGGATAGTCTAGATGGCAATAAAATGAGAGAAGTAACAAATATCATATCTCCTTGGAGGTGTAACATGATGCCCCGAAAATGGGAGACGACTCTTTGTCGTATCCATATTGGTCACACTCGGTTGACACAGGAGTTTCTGCTGAAGGGTCAACACCAACTGTATTGCAACGACTTTTTAGTACCTTTAACAGTGAGGCATTTGTTGACCGAATACCCTAATCATATTAACTTTAGAAATAGATATCTGTTTGAGGCTCGAGTTGAGGATGGCAGGTTCATCCTTGCCAAGATTTTTGGTCATGATGTGTCCTACTATGCGAGCCGCATTTTTAGATTTATTTCAGAAGCAGGTCTTCTAAAAGCTATTCAACTTCTATAAAGACATTCAACTTATATGGTTTTAATTGAATATTCCTTTAATTTTTATATATAAATGATATCGGCGTCAATGACCTTAGATGTCAGAATTCCAGAAAATCTTGAATCAGTCAATCAATTAATCCTCCACATAGCAGCAGCAAAATGGTAGATCACCAGTCATCAAGGATGTTGTCCATCAGACGCTGGAAGGAAGCCCCCGCGTCTCTGAGGCCGAAGGTGGAGAAGGAGAATGTGTACGTCCTGAAGGGAGTGATGATTGCCGTATTTGTGATGTCGCCCGTGTGGACGGGTACCTGGAAGTACGACTTGAGGTAGTCCATCTTTATAAACATTTTCGCCCTGTGCAGGATGCTGGTGAGGTCTTGCATTTTTGGCAGGGGTTAGTGATCAGGTTGAAGCGGTGATAGTCCCTGCAAGGTCTCCAGGTTCTATCGGGTTTCTTTACCATATGGAGGGTCGAATCCCATGGGCTTGCCGCCTTCTTGTAGATCCCCATCTGCTCCATGTCGGCGAAAACGTTGTTGGCATCACGGAGAAACTTGGCATGTGTGGGGTGACCCGTTGTCAAAATATGATGATATACACCATGTTTGGATGGCGAACCAGCCAACTGGCGAAGTTCCGGCTTGAATACGTTGGGAACTCTTGCAGGAGGTTGGCGTGGCGATGAGGGGTAAGGGAGCACACGGTGGGTATGCCTGAGAGGTTGAGAACAGCATGTTCCCGTGTCGCGAAGGCGCTTCCGGGCGTCATCCATCAGCAGTCCGTGGTGGGCCAAAGGAAAATCTGCCTGGATCAGCTGATCTCTTTCTGTCGTTCATCTGCGTCGACTTCCGATAGCATCAGGAGGCCCACCAGTTTGTGCCAGGCTTCCACGGGTGATTTGTCCCCCAGAGGTTGGTTTATCAGGTCCAGGACTCGTGGGGCCTCATTGGAATGGAGAGGGATTATGTGGAGATTAGTTTCTTTTGTAGGGCGTCATAGTCCATCCGAGCTGACCGTGTGTCTAGCCAGGAGGAGATCCAGTCGAACACGTCCTCGGGTAAAGATGATAGGACGATGTCGGCTTTGGCTCCTCTGTCCATCATTAGTGCCTCCCTGAATAGTACACCTCTCGAGATTGTTCTGCAAAAAACTCTCTAAATTCAAGAGAGTGTCCTGAATATAGTTTGTAACAAACTGTAATTGATAACAGGGACCTTTATGACACATGCAAAGAAGAAATATTCGACATCTGCCCTAAAGATTCACTTTTGTTAATATCCACTGACCCTTGTGAAGGATGATGCACCGAGAAAGCTCTTTTACGGGCTGCTAAATACGAAAGAGGTCTATGAGCGTGTATCTGTTCAATCTAAACACTAAAAGATGGTAGAATTTTAATGAAAATACATAAAAAGCTTTTTAAAGAATGGAAAGAATACTTACATTAACAAATACCATTCACATATTGTACATAGATTTTTAAACGACGAGCAAGTAGTTATTTTTTTCAGAGCTGAGTAACTCCTTTTCCATTATGCCATGGAAGTTGGAACCCAACATGAAAAGAGTTACAAGCAAAGCAAATCATAGTTTATTAGAATATAAGCACGAGAGAGAGAGAGAGAGAGAGAGAGAGAGAGAGAGAGAGAGAGAGAGAGAGAGAGAGAGTTTATTAGAATATAAGCACGAAAGAGAGAGAGAGAGATTTGCCCCCTTTAACTTGTTTGAATTATGATGGATTTTTATGTCTCCCCTGGGGGAGTGGACCGATCCCGGAGGTACTGCAATACCGGGCCGATCCGTGGCAAAGGTGGAGCAAGCCCCTAGCACTTCGCCAAGACCCAAAAATCAGTTTAATATCGTAGATCCCACATGGGGATCGTATCAGATATTAAGCTGATAAGAACAGATACTACACTTTGATCTTAGCCAAAAGGCCGAGAAGCGATACCATTTCTGTCCAGCTCTTGAACCGTACAAACTGGAACTGCTACAACCCTCTGCCACCAAGTGAGAGCAAAAAAGGCATAACTTCTCGACTTACTGTATTCCTTATGCTCGACATCTTACTCCAAAAGTACTGTAAATATTACTGCTGTCCTGATTTTGTCAAATAAAACACAATTCTTAAACAAAAAGAACTACAGCTTATAACCTGAGACCTAATTTTATCATGATATTCAATATATGCCATCTTTATGTGGAGTTTCAACTAAACCATAAACAATTCACTAAGAAAACACTATGCCTGAAATATATACCTTGACAAAACAGTTTAAAAAAAAAAAAAATTCTACGGGCCAACCAAGGGAAAGGCCCGTGCCAACAACAAGTGTTGGCTTTAATACCCCAACAACAAGAAGTTTAAAAAAAGGATACGTATAACAAATTATAAATCTATTTGCTTTAATACAACAGATGAAAAATGTAAATTTGATCTATCAGCTTTCAACAAATGTGCATGCATACAGCCAATTCATTCTCCAAACAATCAACCATCAAACTACAATCTTAGTATTGGAGCCTTTGTAGTTTGTTGGGACAGGCCTGGAACCACCAGAAAATCGAGTAAGAAATGTCCAAAATCGGCTCTTTCTCAAGGGAATGATCACTAGTTTTGTAAATGCTTGTCCCAACAAACTACAAACTATAGTGCTCCCAAACGAAAGTGGCAGTCGAATGACAGTTCTTCTTAATATTTCGTATAGATTTAAAATAATTTCGTACCTTCACGACCTCTCGGTGAGGACACAAGAAAACAATTTGCCCAGGTTGACAATTGCGGATTAACTGATTTAGCGTGTCGGACTAATCCCGTTCTTCTCTGAGAATGGGTGACCTCTAAATCTTAATCTTTTGATTCTTTCTGTGTTTTTTTCTACCTACAGAGTTTTTGTTTGTAATCCTTTGAAACATATACACACACTCATATATATATATATATATATATATATATATATATATATATATATATATATATATATATATATATATATATATGTATGTATGTCTATATATACACACATACATATATATATATATATATATATATATATATATATATATATATGTATGTATATATATACATATTTATTTATTTATCTAGTCTTTCTATTAAGAATTGTCGAAGTCTTTAAGGTCTCATTCAGTATTTATCGATTATCTTAACTTTGTTACATTTGCAATTTCAAAATATACTAAACAGTTATTTCAATGCTTTATGAATTTTCATATTTAACATTTTCGTATTTACAAGCCATATCAAAAAATGGTAATAATATTCAAAATATCAACAAAAGTTCTTTATTACTTAGGGAAAATAAAGTCAGTATATACTCAAAATTGAATTTATACAATTGTACAAAAAAAAAAAAACTACGACTACTGTTCATATTTATATTTCCTCCTCCTCCTCCTCCTCCTCATCATCATCTGACGAAGCTACATTGATTATGAAAGACTCCAATAAATGCTCTGCAGCATGGTCTTCTCCTGAATCTTCTATTTGTAGCTTCTCTGCGTGTCTTTTAGCATTTTCCAAGTTTTCTTTTGTCACTTCCAAGCTTTAGGATTTTCGAAGGTCATCAGTGCTAAGTGAAACGTGAGTAAAAGACACAACGTAATGAATGAATTGAATATAAGATTTGATTGTACGTGTATAGAAGATATATCTATATCTATATCTATCTATTTATTATATATATATATATATATATATATATATATATATATATATATATATATATATATATATATATATATATATATATATATATATATATATATATATATATATATATGTATATATATATATATATATATATATATATATATATATATATATATATATATATATATATATAATGACACGTGCATCTTGTTTTTAAATGCATTAGAGACTTTTGATTTATTCCAATTTCTTTTCCATTGGCCACCTGGGAATAATAGCCGAAAAGGGAGCTATATCTGGGATAATGACCGACGGAACTGCCTACCTTTAAGACCTTAATCCATTCTCTGCTTTAGGGCTTCTCCAGGTAAAATGACCGAAATATTTAGGATTCAATGCGAAAAAATAAGCTCTCAGCTGCCACTTTCGTTTGCGAGCACTATAGGACAGGGTCGTGATCGCCAGAAAAGAGACTAAAAATCATCACTTATCGAATTTTTCACAGGAAGTTTAACAGAATGAAATAATGAATTCACTAAATTTGTGAATGCTTCCTAATGACCTAACGGGCGACCCCCCAAACACTGTCGCTATCATACAAACACCACAAACCAACCTAACCTAACCTAGTAGTTCCCAGGTTACAACCCCTAGACGGGGACAAGTCCCCGGACCCCCTTCGTAAGTCTCTCTCCTACACAAAAAAAGCTATGGGCAGCACTCTAAATTGTATCTTAAAAATAATAAGATAACTTCATATTATGGTATATCAGATCACAGTACAGAACATCTTCCCCATAAGGCTAGTAATGAGAAAGATATCGCCTGTCCCAACAAACTACATTCTACCCTCAGTATTTGTAAATCCCGGTACAGATAAGTGTTTAGCAACGAACTATTGACCAATTGCATTATCATCTTGTTAACATGTCATGGAGAAGATGGTCAATGCAAAACAGGTGTGCTACCTGGAGAAGAAAGTTATTTTATCACCAAGCTATTCGTTTGTTCGTTCAGATTGCCCAGCGTTTACAGCCGAGCAGGGGATCTTGTCACAAGGCACTAGCCCCTAAGAGTGCACACAATTTGTGCTCTTAGTTCAAGCAGCTGCTCCTCACCAGGAGCATAGCTGCAGGAGTAGGACTATAGCGGCGTAGCCATCCAAGGCCCGGAACATAGGCGCAGTTGCGTAGCCTAAGAGCGTGGCTGCCCAGTCAAAAAGACAAAAAAAAAAAAAAAAAAAAAACAATAAATGAAACCAAAAGGAAAAGCTTTAGGAGTAGGTAAAAGTTTTATAGCAGGAAGTCCCAGTAAAGAAGAAGAGACTGGGAGTGGAGAGAAGTATTTTTAGTAGGAGAGAACTGAAGTAGTTCAAAGCAAAATATATTATCCCTGCTCTAGGGGAAGGGCAGCAAAGGGGGAAAAAAAGAGACTTAAGGTTAATAGAGGGAATGTTTAATAAGGCACATATTTTATAAACGAGGCAGATGACTAGGGGAACAAGTTTATCTAGGGGCAAAGATTCTGCTTGTAGAGCAACTGAACTGGAGGATAGAGAAGAATTATGAATGGGAGGAATTGGAGGACTTTGAATGGTTGGGTAAAGGGAAGGATTCGAGGAAGGTAAGGGTTATGGGGTGGTGGAGATGAGAGGATCAGGAGAAGGAACAGGAACATGAGCAACAAGATTTTTAGAGGAAGCAGGAATAGGGATGGGAGGATTTGCAGACGAGTCAGGAACAAGATTGGTGGTAGGCAGGCGATGGTTCCTTAGACGAGGGTCTCTGTAGCGGGGGTGGTGGTGCATTGGTAATAGTTGATGTGGTGGTAGGTGATGCCCCTAAACTTTCCAGAAACTCAGGACATTTCTTGTTCCAAGCATGATGGGGAAAGGGCTGAGTTGGGGCACTTCAGGAAGGTCTTTCTCCCTCCCTTGTGTACATCTGTTCATATCTGTGTGGTGTGCTGCTGGCTACACACACCACAGATTGCTTGGCTCCTGCAGTCTTCTTTATGGTGGTCAAAGTGCTGGATGTTGTAGCACCTCAATGGATATGGTGTTAAGTTTTCTACAGGGAAAGTACCCCATATTCCAAGGTTTAGGGTAGTTGGAATTGGCCGATGAATGTGCAGGATTACTCTGGGTGGGGAAGTTCCTACCGCCCTTTCAGCGTTCAGCTGTAGTGATGTTTCAGCATCTGGTCAAGAAGTTGAATGGCATCTTCACTGAGTACCTGCAGACTGCTGCCTTCCCCAGTTTCTTTGGAGGATCCAGGAAGGTCAGGAAGACTTCCTTCTTTAGAACGTTGAAACTTGCTTGGTCCATTGGGGTGATAAGAATGTGACCGTCAGTGATGGGTTAGAAGCAGCGATAGCTGCTAATGCTGCTTATGAAGGGGCTTCTCCAGTGGCAGGAAGCTTGAACTTTAGCAGTTGATTGGGATCCACTTAGGTGAGTTGAGTAAGGCCCACGGTACAGTTACAGTCAGGTGAATAACTGTCTTTAACTAGGGCAGGTACAGGAGCTGGATCAGTGGCAGGAAGAGGAGCTGGATCAGTTGCAGGGACGAGAGCTGGAACAGTGGCAGGCACAGGAACTGGATCGGTGGCAGTAACTGGTTGTTAATTAAAAGGAAATTTGAAAGGTTTTTAGTTGTAGAGACAGATGCCAACAGAGGAAGGATGATGGTGGTAGTGGAAGGGGGCCATCATGTCACGGTTAGTGGTAGTATGAAGGGGTTGTAAGGCCTTTGAAACGTAGGGAAATGTTGCAGATGGGGTTGTCCAACCCTTACTCTCTAGGGTCCCTGCGGAATATTTTAGTAGTAGAAAAAGTTATGGAAAAATACAGGGGATGATGTGTATAGGGCCCTACGGTGAGGGGATGAGATGGATTTTGATGGGAGTTTCAGAGGTTATGTTACCTCGGTGGAGGTAGGTTTGAAAGCAATTGTCTGTGGATTTCTATGTTTTCGACAATTGCTTTTACCTATGTGACTGCAGTCTGCCTGGCATATTGAGTTGATGTCCACTTGAAGGTTACCCCTCAGTTGTGTTGTCTCCCTACATTCTTGTAGGTAGTCCAAGAGGGTCTGTTGTGGTGTGACATCACAATATTTACAGGGTATTTCATTGGTTTCTAATATCTCCATATTTGCTTTGTCGCCCAGCCTGAGTCTGTGGATGCATACAGCCAGCTCTCTTGGTGTGTGTCTGTCAGTGGGAGTAAGCACTAGGTCGGTGGCCCAATTGTAGGCTACCATGTGGCAGAGGGGGAGTTATTCCCTATCCACTTGCGTAGGTTCTTGATCAGATTTTCATTGAGCTAGACTGGAAGGGGATTTTGCATGATATTTTGGGCTTGAATTGGTCACAATTGTATAGTAGTGTTGATCCTGTAGTCCCTTTGAATGAGAATCTAGTCAACATAATTGATAGACGTTTCCCTCTTCATGTACTAAGGTACCAAGTGAAGAACAAAACGTGGTTCAATGATCATTGTAGACGTGCTTATTTGGAGAAGCAGGAGGCCTATCATCTTTGGAAGGGTAACAGATCAGATTTGACCTGGAATAACTATACTCAGCTTAGAGCTTTTGCTCAGAGAGTTTATGCTTCAACTGAAAAAGAATACAATGTAACCATAAAAGAAACCTTTTCTTGTACAACCCATGAGCATAAGTGGTGGACTACCCTTATATCTGCACTCTGGTGTAGATGCAACAGTTCCTCCTTTACTTAAACCAGATTGCTCTGTCACTCACTGGTCAAAGGAAAATGCAACCATTTTGGCAGATGTGTTTGACAGCATGCAGAGTAATGAGAAACTCGAACTTCCTCATTCCTGTTTTCCTGAGGCTAAACTAACTAGTTTAGCTTTTCAATCTTGTGAAATTAAAGCTCTCTTGATAGACCTTGATGCTTATGGAGGTGTAGACCCAAATAGTATTTTTCCTTTGTTTTTGTTTTTTATAAAGACTGCAGATTTCTTAGCTCCAAAGTTATCTGTTATTTTGTGCAAGTTAGCATGAGGAGATTTCAGCACTTGTTGGAGAATTGGTCATGTTACTCCACTATGTAAATGCGTTTGTGGCAGCTCAAGTCCAAGTGATTACCGCCCAATTTCTATAACTCCCATGTTATCTAAAATTTTTAAAAGTCTCAATAGGTTTGCTGAAGGTAATTATCTGTTCCCTGGTTTGCAATTTGGTTTTCGTAAAGACCTTGGAGTATTTGATACCCTTCTTACAATCGCCAATGCTGTACAGAAAGCCCTTGATTGTGGTCAGGAAGTTTGTATGATTGGCCTTGATTTTAGTGCTACCTTTGACCGTGTTAATCAGGATGCCATTGTTTTCAAACAAACAGTTTGGAGTGGGTGGGTCGATTCTTAGCATAATTATTGATTTTTTAAGTAATAGATCGCAAAGAGTTGTTGTTGATGGGCACCATAGTGAGTATAGGAATGTGATATCTGGTGTTCGTCAGAGTTGTGTTCTTGATCTATTACTTTTCATACTATATACACATGACATGCGGTTTGGTCTATAAAACAAGCTTGTTTCATATGCAGATGATGCTACTCTTTTTGCATCAATTCCATCTCCGGAATGTAGATCTGGGGTTGCTGAATCCCTTAATAGAAATCTAGCTAAAATTAGTGCATGGTGCAAATCTCAACGTATGATTGTATGTAAGTCAAGGACAGGGGCTCCTCAACATCCAGATCTCAGCATTGATAATGTTCTTTAACTTTTTATGACTTAAAATTTTAGGTGTGATTCTCGACAGCAAATTTGCTTTTAAGAAACACATTATACAAAAAAATAGGCTTATTGAGAAAGTCTTTCAAGATTTTCGGTGATCAATCTATTCTGAAGAAGTGTTTTAGTTCTCTCATTTTACCTTGTTTCGGGTATTGTTTTCCTGTTTGGTCTTCAGCTGCTGATTCTCATCTTAATTTGTTGGACAGGAACCTACGGTCTATTAAATTAATCTTTGGCACCGTCGTTCAATTAGTTTATGATGCATATTGCATAAGATTTTTTTTTATAATTTTGACCGTCCTTTGCATTCAGATCTTCCTCGACAGTTCCATCCTCTTCGTAATACTAGGTATGCAGTTAATTCTAATAGTCAGGCCTTCTCCCTCATGAGGCTCGATCCTACACAGTACTCTAGAAGTTTTATTCCAGCTGTGACCAAGTTGTGGAATGATCTTCCTTATCGGGTAGTTAAATCAGTAGAACTGGAAAAGTTTAAACTTGCAGCAAATCTTTTTATGTTGAACAGGCTTACAAAAGTCCTTTTATAGTTTATATATCAAATATCTGTTTCAATATTGTTAATGTTTGTAAAATATTTTATTTTAATTTTTCATTACTTTTTATATCGTTTATTTATTTCCCTACTGGGCTATTTTTCCCTGTTGGAGCCTTTGGGCTTATAGTATCTTGCTTTTCCAACAAGGGGTTTCTTAGCTAATAAGAATAATGATAATAAAAGTGAGCATATGATGCTTATTTAGTTTCTCCTTTTTGATAATTTTAGATACATTGTGTATCAACGCCCTGTCTTTCACACTTGACACTTGAATTCCTTTTGTTATGTGTGAGATGTTTGTATCACTACAAGGAGTCATGTATATATCTTTGTTTGGTACTTCAGCTGAAGACACTACAGTATAAGAAGCTGGTAATGTTAATATGCTCCTGTCACTTTAAGGGTCAAATGGACAAACTCTGCCTTTTGAATCCATCATATGTCATACAGGGATGATTTGTGAGGGATATTTTTGTACCATGAATTTAACTGTTTCCTTTGATCTATTGTAAGGACACGTCCTACAACGCTTGCAGCAATATTATCATCTTTGTATATATTTTTCTGTACATATATATTAAGTCCGGCTGAGAATCATCTGCCCTTCATTTCTATATACATTTCATTATTATATGTAAGCGTGAGCTTTTATATTTATTGTAATGTTAACTGTAGAAAACACATATGCCCCGCATTTTTCACCTGTTCACGGTCGGTCAGTCACCTTTTTACTTTGCCGTCCACACAGGTCAATGTACTTTGCCCTTGTCGGAGATAAAGCATCACTCGTCTATGGTCTGTCATCTCGAACTCTCACACTATGTTATGTTAAAGTTAATTCTAGCATTTATCAACATCACCCGTGATCAAGGCCTCCCTTTGCATATTTGTTGGAACAACCATGCCGAATTGTTGGAATTGTATTGATGCATTAACTTACAGATCTAATGAAAATTCACAAACTGTCATAAGATACACACCGTCCAATAGAAAATAAATCATTTACGAGCTTCTTAGGAGGATTTAAATTTTATAATTTTAACCAAATATTGAGTGTAGTGGGAGTTTCACATACTGTGCAAATATACATCTGATTACCCAATAGTTTAGCCAAGTGTTTCATAGTATTGAAAATTACAAGATGGAAAAGTGAACGTGCAACTTTTTCCCTGGTACTTTCAGAATGTTATGTGGGACTCAATATTAGGGCCAAGCAATGTTATTTTTATTAAAGCATAGATAGGAGATGGGACTGATTCTATGAGGCACTCTTCGGAAAATTAACTTGTAAGAGATTCTTGTGAATGTCAAGCATCTCCTAAATGTATTTGCTGCTTTTGAAAGAGTTGTTGCTTTGTCATCTTCCAAAGCATTTTCGCAACACTCGGATAAAACAAATCCAGCAGAGCTACTATATGTAACCAGTATATCTCTTCCTGCATTTTGTTCAGTTAATACTGGGAGTTCTTTCAGCAGTCGCTCTTCAAGTTTTGTAGGAATACTTCCAGCTCTTCAAGTGGATCTCAAGTGTTCAACCTATCCTCATACAAATTTTTAATATATCCTTCGTTTTCATGAACATCCGCAACTAGCTAAGCTACTGCAATTGCTTGACATTAACATAGGTGAATTTTCACTGCAACTGGTTTCTGTAGATTTACCTGACGTCGTTTTTCGGTCCTCTGAACTAGCAAGTGTATATACCAAGGTCTATAGATATGGTATATGTTATATAGTTTGTACTGTAATACTATATGCGCTACGGGTATTAAGGCTAATGTTGCACTGTATTGCATTGTTAGAAGTGTTTCGGCACAGTTCATAGGTGTAGTAGCGTATGTTATGAAGGATTTAATCATTCATTAATTGCCCTAAAGTTAGGATGTGATTCTAATTACTTTTCTATTGCAGTAGGATTCGATCTTTTTGAGAGGGATGCTCCCTTTGGTTTTTTGTATGTATGGGAGCGAGTTTTGTTTACATAATCTCACTTGAGAGTCACAAGTTGTTGGGTCAAGACACGAGTTTGCATCCATAGCATGAGTATCGGATGCAGTGAATAACCTTGCTATTAGTTGGGAACTCTTTGTTTTTGTAGCAAAAGTCCTAAAAGTAACATCAGTGTCAGCTGTTGATGCCTCGATTAATTTTTCTGTAAGGCAACTATCATGCAATACACCCTGGGACACATCATAACTAAAATGTGAAGCATGGATAGTACAAGTCTCTTATGGACGCAGGTTTCCATCTTCTAAGCACACCAATTTGATTACTGTCCATATCTTGGCGCGAGTAAGCTTTTGGGCATTACATTTTCCTCTGTTCTTTCCATGAATGACATTCTTATTATCAAGTATTGTTTTTTCTATGCCGTGGGCATCATTATTAATTTCTAAGCTACAACCCTTGTTGGAAGAGCCCAGGGGCTCCAACGGGGAAGATAGCCCAGTGAGGAAAGGAAACAAGGAAAAATTAAATATTTTAAGAAGAGTAACATTGAAATAAATATGTTATATAATTGCTCTTGCTGAATTCCATTACGTTATATAACAAAGATATGCATATACAAGTAGCCATTTTCAGCAGAGGTTGTCAGTTTTTAATTTGTTTCTGTTTGGCACAAAGAGCAAGTGTTCCTGATAGTTCAAATAGCCTATACGGAATTGTGATATCACTCTGTGTCATTAATGCCTGTAGCAGATTTTTCGGGCAATTTTAACTTAGGTATCTCTTTCATTCACGTTGTAATTGCCTTAAAAGAAAAAAAAAAATCTTGTAATAACATATATAGTTACTAAAACATTAAAAGATAAGTATCACTTCATATTCAGCAATAAGATACGATTTAAAATCATATACCTTCAATTCAGTGGTAATAATCCACTATGAGCATGCCAAGCCTTATCTGTATCAATTACCAAACCTCAAAACTATAGGAATAATCCCTTAAATAATCTAAATTTACAAAATAATCTCCCCAAGATATGACCATTTTGAATTGGCTTCAATATAGCTGCCCCAGGTTGCCCCTGCCTCATTATGTTTTGTCATGACCAAAGGAAACTGCATGCAAAATTTAACAATTTCTGCCATAACAGAACAATTTTTCAACAAAACTGTTCCACAGTCTCCTTTTTTTGAGAGCACCAGCATTTCTGTGATATTTTTTTCCCTGACTGTCGGATTTATTAGGTTTCTTGTTCCTAAACCTGCATTATTCTTACTTCATTTTCAGTATTATTCATTGTTTTAATATTTGGCGTTGAATCTTGCTGATTTTTATACACTAGAGACTTCCACTTCGTGGACCCTATTTCAAGGCCTTCCTATGTTTGATAAAGTGTAGGACTACTTTAATTATATTTTTTTTTCATGAAGAAAATTAATACATTATTATTATTGATGTAATTGAATGGAAATTCATCCTACATTAACAGTCTGTAACTTGTGACTAAAATCCATGATATATGTACAATTTTATGGACTGATTGTATATATATATATATATATATATATATATATATATATATATATATATATATATATATATATATATATATATATATATATATATATATATATATATATATATATATATATATACACCAGCTTTATTACCTGGTTTTGACAAGGATAGATTCAAAATCATTCGTCATTCATTACAATAGACTACATACAAAACGTAGACACCAAAAATTCAAATTTTTGTGTTGCGTCATTTTTCCGGTTACGTAAGGTCATTTAGACGTTGGATTGTATTTTCTGCTGGGTAGTGTTGAAAACCGAAAATATCACCGTGGACAACAGAATATATTCCCTGAATGAACCAGTTGATAATAGTATTAAAATTTAGAAGTTGAATTGAATACCTAATATTGGCCGTCAATTAATAATAATGAAAATAGTACTGGTGACCTAGAAAAGTTCAAAGTAGGAGCAAATGTTGTTATGTTGACTAGGTTGACATGAGTCTTTTTTATTGTTTATATATGACATATCTGTTTTATAACGCATAAGTGATTGTACAATACATCATCATCTACATCCACCATTACTATATATACCATTGCAGGACAAAGGCCTGAGACAACTCCATCCACTCCCTTACGTTTATGGTCTTTACATGTCAGTCTTTTCCCTCACATTTTCCTAATTTGTCAATCCATCGTCTTCTCTTCCTTCCCCTACCATCTGCCATCTCTTGGGACCCATTCTGTTATTCGTAATGTCCATCTCTTATTTGCCTTTCTCATTATATTGTCCTGTCCATGTCTCTTCTTGCATGTTAGAATATCCTTTAGTCTTCTCTCGTATCCATGTTGCTCTTTTTATGTATTTTAATGTTAACCCCCTCATTACATTTTCCACAGTTTTTTTTGAGTTTCTGATGCATAACTCTATGCGATAGGATTGTACACCATTATTCATATTCACGTAAAAGAAAAAAAAAATATTCCACTGGCCCGTAAGGGGATCGAACCCTCGACATCCGCGTTATTAGCACGGCGCTCTAACCAACTGAGCTAACAGGCCCATGTGAGTAAAGGAGAAAATTACAGATTTACTTTATTTTTTGGAAGAAAACTACAGACGACATTGAGAGAGAGTTCAATCCAATATAATGACATTTTCGTGTAAGGATACTCATTCTTCATTGTTGAGTCATTGTCAACGATGAAAGTCCAATGCCATCTGTAAATCTTTGGGTAGCGGATGACAAAGTTTTTAAAGAAAAAGTACAAACCAGATCAGATCAGATCACACAGTTCTAAAGGAATAAAATCACGCTTAGAGGGAGACAGCTCTGAGTTTTAGATTTTAAATAATGTAGTTTCTGAGAAGGTAACTCGGACCCTTTGAAATAGGAAGAACTTCGCTGACCATGTAAACAAAGTTCAAAGAAATTATAATGGCGTTGATCTTTTTCAAATCTAACTGGTATGTCAGTCGGCGTGGTGATAAGTAGAAGCATATTCTGCGTAGTGATGTCACACTAGACAAGTGCCCGTCAGCCTGTAGGTTAAAGATGTGGGAAAGGATGTTGGGAAGAAGTTTTGGGAGGAAAATGGAAGTATGTAGGTTTACAGTAGTTTAGTAGTAATAATATCTATAAGGAAAAATTTATTGAGGTTAAGATAAATATTTACTGAAATGAGAGAGAGAGAGAGAGAGAGAGAGAGAAGTAGGTGTTCTGGAAAATAAAAGTTTATATTGACGAAGGGGTAGAATGAATAATAACTTTAATTTGTAACCTAATAGATTCGAGGCATGAATATAAAATTAGTTATTTTCAGATTACTCCATTCAACATTAGTGAGTGAATAGTGAGTGGACAGGGACTATTCTTAGAAAAAGAAAAAAAAAAACGATAGCATAACACAACTTTAAATACTCCCTCACAATCAATAACATGAAATTTTATCTCAAGGCATATTTATTTAAATCTCTACTGTTCATTTCGATCCCTGACTAACTTGGCGATGCATAAGCTCCTTGCCACATATCCTAGACATGGATATTTCATTGATGTCTGTTTTTGCAATACAACTACCAATATTCTGTAACGATTTTTTAAGGCCACTCATGAATGGCAGAGACAAGGTATTGGCTGCTGACGACTCAGTAGATAGACCTATAGGCTCCCCCAAATCCCCCATCCTTAGCTCACAAGGATGGTGAGGTTGCAGACACCAAAAGACTCAAATCTCAGTCTGGCGATCCCCAAGCAAGGACTTCACTGTTGATTGTGCTGCTTTTGAAATTTCCTGGTTTTCGTAATTTTCATGCAAGTTCTTGTCACCATATCAACCTCTACTTCTACATCCATATCTATATATTCATGCAGAAGACTAACTAAACAAAGTTCCAGGGAAAGTTCCGGATCACGTACAGTTTCACTGGGTGCTTTAGCCACATAGGAATCACGAAATATTTTCAATTTGGCATTACTTTTATGTCTTCCAGTTAACAAAGCAAAATCTTTCCCCAATATTTCTTCAGCCGGTACTTGAAACTAACAGCATCCGGGTGATCATAAGTATTGTCCATCTGCCTAACAGAAAGAAGAACAGGTTGTTTTGATTAAATTTCCTTGTTATGAAATTAGGTTGATAACTGTTTTAATATTTCGAACACTCTATGAGGTAATTTACAAGACCAAATTATTCCTTTTTGAAAACTGCAGTGGCATGGATTTCTTTAATTTCAAAGTTGACGTCAAATTTACCATTCTATGCCGTGTGATTGTTTTCATTTGATAATGCATACAAAATATAGTTTATAGTGATAAGGTATTTCACCATGCAGTTGGGAATTCATGAGATGGAACCACTGATCAACAAAGATTATAAAGTTAGCAGTGGCATTTTTTTTTTTTTTTTTTTTTTTTTTTTTTTTTTTTTTTTGCACTGCAACAGTCCTTTCTTGTGCAACTCTTAGACATCCTTTACCTTATCTCGCTTAACTAATTCCCTGCCTCCCTATGAATCTCCTACCCCTTAAGCAGGCCATTGGAGGTAGTAGGTTGGCCAGGGCACCAGCCACCCGTTGAGATACTACCGCTAGAGAGTTATGGGGTCTTTTGACTGGCCAGACAGTACTACATTGGATCCTCCTCTCTGGTTACGGTTCATTTTCCCTTTGCCTACATACACACTGAATAGTCTGGCATATTCTTTACATATTCTCCTCTATCCTCATACACCTGACAACACAGATTACCAAATAATTCTTCATCACCCAAGGGGTTACTGCACTGTAATTGTTCAGTGCTACTTTCCTCTTGGTAAGGGTAGAAGAGACTCTTTAGCTATGATAGGCAGCTCTTCTAGGAGAAGGACACTCCAAAATCAAACCACTGTTCTCTAGTCTTGGGTAGTGCCATAGCCTCTGTACCATGGCCTTTCACTGTCTTGGGTTAGAGTTCTCTTGCTTGAGGGTACACTCGAGCACACTCTCCTATCTTATTTCTCTTCCTCTTGTTTTGTTAAAGTTTTTATAGTTTATATAGGAGATATTTATTGTTGTTACTCTTCTTAGAATATTTTATTTTCCTTTTTTCCTTTCCGCACTGAGCTATTTTCCCTGTTGGAGCCCCTGGGCTTATAGCATACTGCTTTTCCAACTAGGGTTGTAGCTTAGTAAGTAATAATAATAATAATACAGTCAGAGGACTGACGTGCTGATTTTAACGAGATTGGCATGAACTGTCCAATCTTTATCGTTTATGGTGGTTAAAAAGGACAAGTCTCGCAAAACGAGCCAGTTCTCTCATCTTTTCAATGTGTTCAACTGGATAGGTCTGTCTAGCCAGGACTTGTAGTATCCCCTGCCAGCCTGTGGTGTGTGTGGGTATGGACTAGCATGAAGACTATGTTGACTTACTTATTTGGACATGTACAGTATTATATGGCCATATCTTGTACCTTTATTAGAGAGCCTTTCCAGCTAGCAAGGTAAGGATTAGGTTGCACTTTATAATCTTCTGACTTACTGTATTGAAGCCATTTTTGCTTAATCTTTGTTATATTATAGGAGACTGCTCTTTCTATGTTGTAGAGTCCCACAGTTAAGTCAACAGATTAATGAGGGTATTAATCCTGTACAGGTGGCAATGGGAGGAGATAATAGAGAAGTTTGGAGGAGTAATGTCCAGAGCTAGGTTTCATTTAAGTAAATGGGAGGAGGAAGGCAAGGAATTACTTTGGGGCAGCATTAACGAAGGTTTTAATCCAACTAGAAATGTATCCTATCTAGTACAGTGGTAACGTGTTTGCCTCGCATTCGCGTGGCAAGAGATCGATCCCCGCCCAGGGCCGTGAGTTTGAGCTGTTTACTGGGGAGGCTACTGCTGTGGTAGGGCACCACAGTGGGGGGTTGGGCTTGCCCGGCTGACGTTCTGGTGAGCATCTATTCTGATGGAACTGAAACCAGACACCTTTAACAAAATGTGACCCACAGAATAAAATATCATGTTATAGAGATACTTTTATAATTTACTTTGAATTTTCTCTTCAAATAATGTAAAGTCTCTTCAAATACACATGTATGCAGCTTGCATTATGTGTATATCCTTCAGTTTGTTATTAATTTCATTTAATGTAATCTTTTGCTCTCTAACGATGATTTTGTTCATGTAAACATTCACAGAATATATGTTTATGATTTTTTCAGATTTTTTGGCAAATATTAGAAACTAAACTTATATTCCAGAGTTTAGTCAATTGGAGCATATAGCTTGGAACATTTTTTTTTATCCATCGATAGAGGATGATGATGATAATAATAATAATATTATTAGTAGTAGTAATAATAATAATAATAATAATAATAATAATATCTCATCCCATGAACCACCTAACCATGTAGTCCTCTTGAAATGAGCAGGTAAATCAGTAGCTTGGGAAAAACCCGCCTCCAGTTCTTTGTGTGTATGGCTTGCTCAACAGGTTCCTCATAAGTCATCCTCATTCCCTCCCCACCATCCATCCTCAACTTGTGGCCATACCATCTCGGTCATGACGCTCTTATCGCCTTTGTAATCCGTACTTTGCCTACAATTCTTTTTATTTAATTTTAAAATTTTTCAAGCAGTGATATTCCCATAATCCACCTCAACATATTCATGTGTTCTCTCAAGCTTAGTAGATTAGTAGGACCTAAATCATGTGCAATTGATAACATATTACTTGATCACCTACTGTTTCCACTTTCTGTATATTATCCATATTCTAGGCATCAAATTGAAAATAAGTAAGGTGCTTCAATTGGCCAACTGTGCTTCTTAGTATCACAGCCTGTATGTACTTGTGTCGGTCCCCTTATCATATCTCCAATATTTGCTAATACTCATTTCATCTCCATGTGACTAAGAACTTTTCTTTGTAATCATCCCTCGTAACGGGAAATATTATTTCTGTGTTGAAGCCTGGGGATGGGCAAGGGGCCTCTCAATCTGGGGAATAATTCTTTTTTTTTCTTTTGAGTTTGACTCAAAATTTCTCTCATACTTTTTCCAAGGGTTATCACTACTTCAGCCTCCTCCATGCTTTTATTAACAGTCTCCTACCTTGCTGTCCAATCTCACTGAGTAGATTTTTGGGAAGGGATACCATGGCTAGGACGAGTTTTTTTCCAAAACAATTTGTGGGAGCTGTAGTGGTCTAACTACTACCCAATAATGTTTGGCAGTAGAGTGTCAGTGTTCCTATATTGTCTTGCAGATCAATTCTCATACAGAAATTTGGTTCTCAGATTCCAGGGTTGGGCAGGTTTTTGTGAGATAGGACTCGCAATTTTGTCCAGTTTGCCGGCCGCGATGGGTAAAGCAGGAATGATTGTGTTCTTTAAGGGGACTTTGTTGTTGGGGTATTAAAGCCAACACTTGTTGTTGGCACAGGCCTTTCCCTTGGTTGGCCCGTAGATATTTAAGGGGACCGTCCACTATGTCCTCCATTTTTTCTAATTATTCAAAATACACCATTTCACCTTCATCATCTAAAATTTCACGTTATGTGATCATAAACCTTTTTATTTTATTAGCAAAAATCATGATTTTAAAAATTTTTTTAGGTACATTTTTCTCCACTAATATGACACCAATTGTATTGAAAATCATACCATCAAAACTTCTTTATAAACCGAATAATTCTGCATGAAACATTTTCGATTTTCCTTTTTCATTTTTTTAATGATATTTTTCTTAATTTTCTTCGCCTAGACACAAAATAATCATGAAAAAAAAGAGAAAAAGGTAAATAAAAATTCTTTCACACAAAACGGTGGGATTTTTATTCCTCTTTTTTGATATCTTTCTCTCTAAGATTGAACTATAAATAAGTGAGAAAAATGTACCGAAGTTTAATTAGGTGTTTTTGAGTTATGAGCTCACAAAGTTTTATTATGAATGTTCGTTTTTTTCCTTAAAAAAATCAAAATAACATTATTATGATAACTTTGCTTTGTACTTTTATTGTTTATTCCTACATGAAGGCTCCCTAAACGAGGTATTTAAACCCAAACTTTACTGATATACTTGGTGTGAGGGTGTCATGAGTTGCCAGAGTTTTAGTTGGTTCCAGTTTTGTGCTCTTTTTCATGTTCCCTTCTCCTCTTGGTTCTTTTTTGTTGCTTTCTGCTTTCTTTTTTGTTCTTTCTTTGACCTTAGGTAACATTGGCCTCGCTATAATGTTCAAAAGGACATTTTAAAATCACAATGTACATACAAACTACAAGTAGAAACACACATCCATCGTAACTTTATACATCTTTGGAAACTCTGGCTGGTCTTCTCGTAGATCATAGTTTGCGTTCGCCTACCCTCTACCAATGCCTTCCATCCCAGCCAGACGTACGAGATTTTGGAACATGAGTGAAAACAATCCCTTATATATATACAGAAATAAACACGCAAAGACGATGATGTCAAATTCAGTCATGCAGATGACGGAGTAAGGATGACGTCATCATTTAAAGACTGCTTTATCTTGATTATTTATAAAAAATAATGGGCTGAAACGTCAGGAGAGCGTCTACGACATGTTTCTGTATGCATAGAAACAAAACGATTTTAAATTTTTTAAGGTTATGTCAAACACCATAGCAGACGGTCTCTCTAGATGCTCTCAGACCCATCAAGTGGGTAGGACTTAAACTTGAGGCACTCTAATCATAGTAGTATCTCCCATCATGGTAGGGTAGGGAGTGGACATTTGGGAGTTTGCTCTCACGGGTGTGATTGGTGGAGAAATTAGCTCGATGAAAGGCTATTATGATCTCTTATGACTTACAGTCTATAATTTTCTTTCCCTAAAATGCTAATTTTTTCTCTCTATTTTTATCACCCCTGCCCCAAAAGAATACCATAACTTTACCCATGGACCAGCCTTGTGTCAACTTTTAATTCAATTAAGAAAATTCTGCTGACGACCTAGGAACTACATAGTACCATTCTTCCAGTGTACAGAAAAGTGATGCTAATGTAAGGACTTTAAAAGTTATTCATGTATATGATATGCCAATAAATTAGCATTATTCATATATGTGATATGACAATGAATTAGCATTATTTATGCATGTGATGTGCCAATAAATTAGCATTATTCAAATAATTAATATGCCAATAAATTAGCATTATGGATGATTTTTAAACCTTACGGTAAGGTTAGCGAAAAAAAAGGGAATTTCAAGTTAGTACATAAGAAAATAGGTACTATAGAAAGTGAAATGCATGTTAACTTGTGCCAAATTAAGAATGCGGTCTTTCATGCTAAATAACGTAAAAATAAAAGAAAATGTAATGGATATCAAACTGAATTTGCTTTTAAGTTATGGAAGAGGGGTGATTTTTAACAGGGACCTTTGTGAGTTTACTGAGGAAGAAATCTTAGATATGTGCCCTAAAGAATTAAGGAGGGTTCATAAAAATCCCAGAACCACTATGATTATTTTAAGCTTGCCTTTACATTCAGAAACCTCTGCAGTGCTACAATTGCTTTAAATTTGGACATCCATTAAGGATATGTGTGAAAAAAAAAGATTTGACAATTGCCTTGACCTTGAACATGGAACTCTGTTGCAAAGTACAAAATTCGTAGCCAGGATCACAAGTCACCCAATATAAAATGTTCTCAATACCAAATAGAAGATGCAGATGTTCAGATATCTGATGAGGAGTATATGTGGGAAATGCTGGGCGACTTCACAAGCAAATCACACAATGCAGTAGAGGGTCTTGAGAGCCTCAATGATGGGCTGGGCAATGCAGCTGGAGTGATTTATCCATCCTGGCAGGTTCAACCATACTGTTAAGGCCAGGTCTGAGCAATCAGACCAAGACTGATCTTATTTTTTTCTTGCTCTATTGGGATTTCGTTGAGGACTACTGTTGTAAGAACATTAACCAAATTCATTATACATTCCAAATTTAGAAGCAATCACCCTATGACTGACCCGTAAGGTGCAGACTTTAAGAGTCAAGCTTGATGGTCTGGTTTAAAGTCTTCATACTTACTAGTAATGTGTGATGCCAGTAATTACAGTTGGTGGAAGGAGGAATTACTCTCCCCTGACTAGTGTATGTCTACCTAGAGTGGCAGCCCTCACTAATAGAGGACTGGTTGTTTCTGAAAGCCCCTCCCATGTGAACCACATCGGATAAGAGAACTGGTAACCTCTGATAATAGGTTGATAATTCGGCGTGCTATATCTTTGGAAACCAATTTAGAAAGTTTTTATTATGATTATTATTTCTCCCCTGGGGGAGTGGACCGATCCCGAGGTACTGCAATACCGGGCCGATCCGCGGCAAAGGTGGAGCAAGCCCCTAGCACTTCGCCAAGACCCAAAAATCAGTTTAATATCGTAGATCCCACATGGGGA
The DNA here is from genome assembly GCF_036898095.1 of Palaemon carinicauda. Taxonomy (NCBI): domain Eukaryota; kingdom Metazoa; phylum Arthropoda; class Malacostraca; order Decapoda; family Palaemonidae; genus Palaemon; species Palaemon carinicauda. The sequence goes on from NC_090754.1 coordinate 88,657,215, forward strand.
TCGTATCAGATATTAAGCTGATAAGAACAGATACTACACTTTGATCTTAGCCAAAAGGCCGAGAAGCGATGCCTCAACTTTCCATCTTGGGACACCCAAATAGAGTAACTGCAGCAATCCGATGTTATTGAGTGAGGGCGAGAAGGGCCTATCGCTAGTTCGGATGAATTATGTTTTTATTCAAACGTATTGTTTAGAACAATCACAATACAATGACAGTTAAACTACCTGATTATCCATATTTCTGTTGTGCCCTAGTAAGTGTAAAGGAATGATAATAGTATACATTATTAAAACTTTCATCTCTAGAGTAACAGCATGCCGTTTTTGCACCGAACAATTCTCGAAGAATCCAATACTGCATTGAAAGATTCAGTTTAAATCTCTTCACTGTTACCCCGATATCTACCATTCTATTACTGATATTGTTTCATTCTTCACATGTGTAGCATGTCTTTGTATTTGAGAGGATAACATCGGAGAATTCACTATATGAAATTTACGTTTGCCGAGACTAAATGTTCATCAAACTGAACATGGATGCCATCTATCGGTCATTAGATATAATACTGGTTGTCTAGCGTTAGTATCAAGTTCACGAAATAGTGAACATGGCCGCCATCTATGAACAATGAAATAAACTATTTGTCTGATGTTAATAGCAAGCAGTAAAGCCATAAATGAAGCATATGGTTAAATATTCGACCGTCATCTTTTTCCGACAACGCCTATTAAATAGCTACATAATGCATAATGAATGGATGAAAGGTATAAAGGTTTTCTAGGAAGCATTATTCAGGTTATTTAAATCTCGTTGCCATTCGGCCTGTTAGCTCAGTTGGTTAGAGCGCCGTGCTAATAACGCGGATGTCGAGGGTTCGATCCCCTTACGGGCCAGTGGATTATTTTTTTTCTTTTACGTGAATATGAATAAATAGTGTACAATCCTATCAGCATTGAGTTATGCATTAGAAACTCGAAGAACTGTGGAAAAAGTAATGAGGGGGTTAACTTTTTCTCGTTTACATCGATAATTTGTGTGCAATCCTACTAAGTAATTTGTGCATCAGAAACTTGGACTAAAGCCCTAGAGTATAATGCTGGTGACAACTCAAGAGCCATGGAAAAAATATTGATGGGGATAGCTTTTAAGAAACAGGAAGAGAGCAACAGTTGTCTGTTTTACTGTTTTTAACAGTTGCTTACCTCATATATACCCCTATAAATACACATCTGTCCAGAACTGCACATTATAGAAATTGCGTTAAATCTACGGACACACCATATTTCTTTGAATTTCTAACATAAGGAATAGCTGATCTTGCAAAGGTGATGTCTCCGTTAAGTTCTTATTTTAATCTTCTATCGCACGTTGATCAAATGAATTATGATTGATATTTAAGACCTTGAGTCAGAGAGCCCTCGGCTGGAGACATGGTCTGGTCAATCTGTGTGTGTGTGTGGTCCTTGAACTGAAAATTGTCCCAGTACTAATTAAGTATGGATACAGAGTAAAAAAGAGCATTGACTGTCGGAAGAAAAATATATATGTAATTTTGTCCATACCAACAATGGGCCTTCAGTGTCTATAAATGTAGGAACTTAAAGTGTGATATAAGATCTAGAAAGCGTATGTATGTATATTTATATATATATATATATATATATATATATATATATATATATATATATATATATATATGTGTGTGTGTGTGTGTGTGTGTGTGTGTGTGTGTGTGTATAGATATATATATATATATATATATATATATATATATATATATATATATATATATATATATATATATATATATAGTGTTCCATACTGAGGCATCATAACTAACAGCATTATGGCCAATGTCTTGTAGAATATATTACAAACGTAACGCTAATGATAACACGTAATTAACTCAAGAAGATGATTGATGATCAGTTGGAGAATCTCAGTGGAGAGTAATGTTGTGTTTATTTTCAAAGTACTGCAGCGTACTTGTACTTTGATGTACTTTATCCAAAATGTTGCAGATTCATCCTTGGGTCATACACAACATAATTACAAAGTTTGGTCAAAATCGATATCCTAGTTATTGTGTAAAGTTGCTTACAATAAACCGGAAAGGAAAAAACTACGATTTTTGCCAAAACATTAAGATTTTGTAGAGAAAATACACTGGACAAAAGATATTAAGAAAAGTTGCGGAAAATATAAGAAGAAATTAAAAACAAGAGGAGGAATGGATGAAAAAATTAGACATAGGTGGGCGGTGCCAATATCTGCTGTAATAGGAGTAAAATTGTGAAGTCTTACGGGTATAGTATTAAGTATAAGTAAATACTAGTATTAGCGAGTGTAAGTTTCCTAGAGATAAGAAATTGGCTATTGTTACAATATTTCTGATAAATGTTCTCGATTATCAATCAGGCTTTCGAATTATGCTAATGGTCAAACTTTGCAGAATGTGTAATTCTTGAACGTTTAGGGAGTCGTTTGAAAAAAAAAAAAAAATAAACAGTGATGGATAACCAGTCAGCGTAACTTATAGACAGTTTTAGTCTATGGAGGTAGCAGTTATATGTTCTGTGAGAAATGATGAATAAGGGCAATGCAGCACCTGAATTTACTTAGTTCTGTTTTGACACAATTATGCGTGAACTGCTATAATATGATTTACTGATAATGAAGTGTTAGTAACTAAATGATTACTTTCTTTGTAGGGCATTTTGGGGTTACTTTGGTCCAGAATTAAACATACTTCTGCATATACTTTACTGTATTCACAATGTACACTAACATAAAATCAGATACATTCGCAACAACAAATGTAGCCATTTATTATTATTATTATTATTATTGTTGTTATTACTTGCTAAGCTACAACCCTAGTTGGAAAAGCAGGATGCTATAAGCCCAGGGGCTTCAACAGGGAAAATAGCCCAGTGAGGAAAGGAAAAAAGGAAAAATAAGATATTTTAAAAAGAGTAATATAAAAATAAATATCGCCTATATAAACTAAATAAACTTTAACAAAACAAGAGGAAGAGAAATTAAATAGAATAGTGTGCCCAAGTGTACCCTCAAGCAAGAGAATTTCAACCCAAGACAGTGGAAGCCCATGGTACAGAGGCTATGGCACTATCCAAGACTAGAGGACAATGGTGTGATTTTGGAGTGTCCTTCTCTTAGAAGAGCTGCTTACCATAGCTTAGGAGTCTCTTCTATCCTTAACAAAAGGAAAGTGGCCACTGAAGAATTACAGGGCAGTAGTTAACCCCTTGGGTGAAGTATTGTTTAGTAATCTCAGTGTTGTCAGGTGTATGAGGACAGAGGAGAATTGTAAAGAATAAGCCAGACTATTCAGTGTATGTGTAGGCAAAGGGAAAATGAACCGTAACCAGAGAGAAGGATCCAATGTAGTACTGTCTGGCCAGTCAAAAGGCCATAACTCTCTAGTGGTAGTATCTCAACGGGTGACTGGTGCCTTGGTCAACCTACTTCCTGAAAAGACAAAGGCCTGGGATATGTCTGGGGTTCGGCCATTTTCATCACTACGGTGGCCACTGCGGATTGGCGAGGATGGAAGACTTTGATCTGATCGCTCACAGCAACCCAACCTAGTATTGGTGGCCCTGATTGTTAGTACAGCTTTGCTCATCATGGTGATATGGAAATCCTCTCACTACGTTAAGGTATCCTACACTCACAGTTTACCTCAAGTATACCATGAAACTAACCTAAATACTATTTTGTAGATTAGCTGTAATACCCTAAACTTATCAATATTAGCAGTAATTCTAAGCCCTTAACATCCATATACCAATTATATTACAATGAAAGCATATTTTACAATCAAAATTATATAATAAATGCCACCTAAACTAATAAAATTACCAATCCTCTATGATAAAATTAACACTAAAAGTCTTTCTTTATCTACAAACAAATCTTGGCAATTTACATCTAAATATAGCTATGCCATAGGAAGACACAATCACAGAACTGAAACTTTGGCGCTATCACATTTTGCCAAAAAGCCCTCGTCCGGAGAAATGCACCGGGCGATCACCAGAAGAAGAAACACTAAAACAGTTATAGGATGTATTGAAAGACGATACGATAATTTTGCCATCATCATCTCCCCCTACAATAAACGATATCGGTGTCAATGATCTTAGATGTCAGGATGCCAGAAAACCTCAAATTAGTCAATCAATCAATCACTAACTACCGATGTTTGGACCAAAGGAGTGTCAACATTCCAATATTGGCATGCCGAACATACTCATTGAAAAAAGTTGGCCATGGGATTCCAGGGGTGATCATATTTTTCAAGATAGGACTCTTGGGAATCCTGTCCAGTTTGCCGGCCACTATGTTTAAACTGGGGATGATTGTATTCATAAGATGTTCTTGATCCCACCAAGCAGGTTCCTTTTACACTTGAGCCACATTACTCAGAGGTACCATCCCATTGTGGTAGGGTAGGGAGTCGGAATTTGGGAGTCAGCTTTCATAGGTGCCATTGGCGTAGGAATGATTTCCATGAAGGGCTAGTGGGATCTATTATATTTTTCCTTTTTTTTCAGGTATTATTTCCCCGGCAAAAAAAAAAAAATCAAATATGAAAAAATTGGTAATGTTTCTCATACCCCTGGCTTTAGTGGCCTGCATCCAGAAACTGTTGACGACCTCTGCCAATTTAAATATATAAAATTCTGTTAACGTCCTCACAATTAATAGGATCAATTCGAAAATGCTAATGTGGCCAGTGTTATCACACTGGAACCTTTTGCTCCCCTTTCCCCAGGACCCAAAGGAGCTAAAAGCATTTGGGGTACAAATGAAAATATGAAAGTTTTATATTACATATGTATTTCCCATAATATAATTCATTAAGTATAATACCTATCAGGAAAATTGAAAGAATGAAATTGAAACTTTCAAACAACAAAGCGATATTTGAAATCTATGTTAATTTTTCTGACCATTCTAAGGCAAAAATTACCTTCATAAAAGTTAAAAATAATTTAGTCCTTGGTCTCTCTATTCAAATAAAGCTTTATGGAAGCCCCAAAAATATCACAAACTCAGAATTTGACTTAATGCTCAAAGACAATTATCTCCAGGGTGATGAAAAGGAAATTGTTCCCATAATCATAGCCAAACCAATCTGGTGCTTCCTACAAGAAAAGACATATATGATTTAAGGGCTATGGGTGTTTGGGGAAAAAGGTTAGCACCTTTCTTCAAGACAATTTGGTTTGCTACTTAGACCTGGCAATGAAAACAAGCAGTACTACTTACTAACTTTGCATTACCCACTTCTGATGTTATTGAAAAGATATCGCCACACTAGACTTTTAATTAAGCTAGAGGGAAATGCTATTGACTCTTCCAGTCGGCCCATATCTCTTCATCCTGTTATTGACCTGCACTAGAATGAACTCTCTTTCTCTAGTTAAAATATTGGATATTGTGTCTAACCTGATAGTTAAGGATAAAGGCTAAAACTCGATAGTTTCTTGCAGTGTGTGCAACCTCACCATCCTTATGACCTAAGGAAGGGAAGTTTAGGAAAACTTATAGGTCTACCTGCTGAGTGGAGAGAGTGCTTGGGCACTAATATGTATATATAGTCAGTCTCTGGGGCATTACCCTGCTAGCTAGAGCATTGTCGCTGCCCCTTACCTCTGCCATTCACGAGCGGCCTTTAAACCTTTAATTGACGATTTATTGCCATTATTAAGTAGTATGGATAACTTGAAACTTTCAGAATTAATTTGAATGAGGAAAGCGAAAAATGGGAGACTGAAGGTGGTCATGCTATTTTTTGGGTTGTAGACAATCTGGTGTCGTTGTTTTGCTACTGTAGCTCAGATGTGTTTCCTGTTGACGTCCGGTTTTATACAAGACCGGATTCATCTAAGAGACGACGGTGTTTACTAGATAAGATGTTTATGATAGAAAAAAGTTATTGGATATCGTGTTTAATTAGCTTCTATATATTTTTGTGAAAAACAGGTGTTCTTGTGTGTTATTTTATACTGGAAAGCTGTGTTTTAATACACAGAAAAATTCCCACATCGTCAGCAACTAAAACGTCAACAAAATGTTGCAAAATGAAAATAAAAGGCAGTCATTCTTCCACTGAATTTTGAGGCGTCAAGAAAATGAAATAATGGAAAAGTTGAAAAATGATAAATACTTGAGACGTTAATTAAATGAAATACATGGGACGTTAAGAAAAGGAAATACTGGGGACGTTAAAAAAGTAAATACTGGGAAAGTTAGAAAATAAATAAATAATGGGGACTAAGAAAATGAAATATCTGGAAAGTTTAAAAAATTAAAACTGGGGAAGTTTAAAAAATCAAATACTGAGAAAGCTAGGAAAATGAAATACTGGGGACATCGAGAAAATGAAATACTGGGAAACTTTAAAAAAAATGAAATTCTTGGGACGTCAAGAAAATGAAATTCTGGGAAAGTTAGAATAAAAGGAAATCCTGGGGACCTTAAGAGAATGAAATGCTAGGAAAGTTAAAAAAAAAAATCATAGGGACTATTAAGAAAATGAAATGCTGGGAAAGTTAACACTGACAGATTTATTTGCATTCTTCTGCGACAAATCGAGAAATATTTTTCATTCGGCAGTTTCATTCTTGCAACCTGCCATTTTTTTTTTTTCAGGTCTTATGTGTGCATTGTGATAGATTGATTATTGTAAGTTCTCTGGTTTTGTGATTTGTATCTGTGCTTTGACTCCATATATATGCACATTATAAACCTTTTGAAACGGTTATATTATTTTATTAGGGAAAATTGTTTCAATTGAAAAATAACTGAAGAAACGTCGATGATGGTTTTTATTGTTTTCATTTTTGCTTCCTTTGCGTTGTTGCTGCTATAGCCTCTGTACCATAGTCTTCCACTGATTTGGTTAGAGTTCTCATGCTTGAGGGTACTCTCGGGCACATTATTCTGTCTTTTTCCTTTTTTCGTTTCCTCCATGGGCTATTTTCCCTGCTGTAGTCCGTATTGGGCTTATAGTATCCTGCTTTTCCAACTATAATTGTAGCTTACCTAGTAATAATAATGATAATTATAATAGAATAACTTATTTTTCAGGAATCCTTAGTCATTACGATGAACAATTACTTTGTCGTGTTAACTTGATTTTTTTTTTTTTCGCAAGACTTACCAATGCCAACTAAATTAAAGCAGACGTATTCATTCACCCAGCAGTCAGGGTCTGGTCGAGTATGTCATTTTTATAATGTTCATTATTGGAAGTCCCGTCGTGGTCATTTCTGTTTTAAGTTTCCAATGGTGAGGAAATATTCATTCTAATGTTGCTACTCTTCTTAAAATATTTTATTTTTCTTTGTTTCCTTTCCTCACAGGCTATTTTCCCTGTTGGAGCCCCTCGGTTTATTGCATCCTGCTTTTCCAACTGGGGTTGTAGCTGAGCAAGAAATAATGAGGATAATAATTGTCCACTGCAGGACAAGTGGCTCAAACATGTTATTCCCCTCCCGTCTTTTTATGGTCTTTCTACGCTCGTCAATCCAGCGTCTTCTCTTCCTTCCGCTGCTTGTTTTTGCAATCTCTGGGAAGCCATTCTGCTATTATTATTATTATTATTATTATTATTATTATTATTATTATTAGCCAAGCTACAACCCTAGTTGGAAAAGCAAGATGCTATAAGCCCAAAGCTCCAACAGGGAAAGATAGCTCAGTGAGGAAAGGAAATAAGGAAATAAATAAATTATGAGAATAAATTAACAATATATTCTAAAAACAGTAACAGCGTCAAAACAGATATGTCATATATAAACAATAAAAAGACTCATGTTCATATATTATCTGGCATTCTCATTATATGTCCTGTCCATGTCCATTTCTTTATTTTACATGTTAGAATATCCTTTACTTTAGTTTGCTCTAGCATTCATGTTGCTCTTTTTCTGTCTCTTATTTTTATTCCAATCATTATTCTTAGTAGATTAGTCTTTTATTATATTAATATCGGATGGTATGGATAGTCAGTTTACAATAAACGTTTTGCGAGGAATATTTGTATTACGTTTACAAGAAGCAACATGTAGTTAAAGGGGAAATCTCTCTCTCTCTCTCTCTCTCTCTCTCTCTCTCTCTCTCTCTCTCTCTCTCTCTCTCTCTCTCGATGGCCCGGCGCGATGCGATGAAGAGGTGGGTGATGCCGGCGGGAGTTTTTTTTTTTCACCCAGTAGGTTTATCCTTGCCGCCCTCTTAATGAGAGAATGCCTTGACGCAGTCATGTGGTTTCTTCATATTGTTAAAGAATTGTGATGGGTAAGAGGGCTCTCGAACTTTGGGAAATTGCTCCCCAAGTTCGAATCTAAATTTCTCTCCCTTTCCTCTATTCCTTCTGCTCAATATTACTCTGACTTTCTCCTAATTTTATCAACTTTATTTTGTCTTGCTGTCCTAACTCTATGAGTATTATATCTTTGAAGTTTATATATATATATATATATATATATATATATATATATATATATATATATATATATATATATATATATATATATATGTGTGTAGATGTATGCATATATATATATATATTTATTTTATTAGTTCATTTATTTATTCTATTTATTTATTTTTATTTTACTTAAATGGCGTGGACATTTCCACATTCGTTATTTCTGCCTGCTTAGAAGAATGGGAGAAGGGATTACGGTTGGGAGGTATTTGCATTCAAATCTATATATGAGAGTATTGGATTATCTTAGCCATCCCAAAGATGGTTTGATCCTTTTTGGCGGAACTGCTCTCAAGGGTTGGGTCATCAGAATCCAGGGGAATCCAATCCTTGAGGTGGGACTCTTGGCTTCTGGCCGGAAGCCCATCATTACAGATATGGGGAGGATGATTCCATATTTCCTTGGTCTCAGTCCTAACAGGCGGGTTTAGTTTACACCTGTGCCTCTATATCTGTTTTGGTGCTATCCTTCGGGTAGGGTATGGAGTGGACCATCTGGGAAGTATACTCTCATTGTGGCGATAGTGGAGAATGCAAATTTCCCTTCCAACGATTGATACTTTCTCAAAATTCTCAAGCAAGTAAACCAACAACAAACAAAAAGAAAATCCCACCCTTAAATATGGACCCTTCAAGTACTGACTCCCCATCCCCTGGATATGCTGAAACCCCCCCCCCCCCCCCTCGCTGGCACTTTTGACGACCTCTGCTAATTAAAATAGGGAAAGTTCTGATGATCACCGTGGAACGTGAAAGGACCATTCTACTGATATTTCTAAATCGAGTAATTTGAGTAACACGAGTAAACTTCGAATCCTTCATGTTACCCAAATTTCAAGAGAGACAAACTATGATGAACTATATAAAGCATTTGAGTGCTATGAATGTATAAAAGAAATAAGGGTGAAACTTGAAGCTGAAACATGGGATTCATGGATATTTTACAGTAGTTATGACGAAGCTTTTAATGCTGTAAGTAACATGAATAATATTGAAATTAATAACTAGAATGTAGCAGCTGCTCTCTGCGATAAGGTACCAAAGGACTTGGATGTATATAGGCCTGCCGATTAGTTGGAAAAAGACGAGGATTTAGTTATGCCTTCCCAGAGCAAAGCCAAAACCACCAATATGGCTTATAGCCGAATCAAAGAGGGTTACAGGGAACTATTTTAGAATATTCAAATTAATTCAGAAGAAAGTAGGAACTATTGCACCGGGTGATATATCTCGTTTTGGAAAAAATAGTTAACTCATCCATGCCAAATCAAGTACACAGTCTGTAATACTGTCCAACATAAAAATAACTAATGATATTAAGTTATATGTCAAACCCCACCTTAATTTTAGCTACGGAAGGGGAGTAGTTTGTAATAGAGATCTGTGTGAATTTACAGAGCAGGAGATACTGGCCATGTGTCCACTAAATGTATGGAAAGTTCACAAAGTCCCAGGTACATCAATGATAATCCTTATGTTCCAGGATGCAGATGTACCTTTCCATATTATTATAGAAAACGAAATGATTAAAGTAAGACCATTCAAGCAGAAGTCACTACAATGCTTTGTTTTAAATTTGGGTACCTGTCTAAAGTTTGCAAAAAGGAAAAAATGTGTGGCATTTGCTCCAAATCTTACCATGGAGAATGTGTACTTGGAGCCAGATGTTTAGATTGCAATTCAAATCATAAATCCACAGATAAGACCTGTGAGCTATATAAGTCGGAGGAAGCTACCCTCAACAGTTCGAATTTAGAACATATGAGTGCGAGACATGCCAAAGACTATTAAATAAATAAAATACCTACGCTAAGGCATTAAAATCAAACCCACCTAGTATTACCAATAGCTCTAGAAAAAGAAATATACCATCTGATAAAATGTCAAATGTTGAGGTAAGCATATTGTCTCCTGAGGCTTTACCACGGCGTATTAACACTAAGGCATTGCCCATTTCTGTACAATCCTCGTCCCCCATTACAAAAACTAGTACAAACCTCTCACAGGCCATGTCCTGGTCTAATTTGATGGAGGTTCCACTTAAAACCAACTTGCCTGATGCACCTGTAGTGGGAAAGGTGCATAAACTTAGAATCCCACCATCTATTAATCATAAAAGAGAGAAACCTCCATCTCTCTCACCCATAGGAACATTAAAGTTATGACATCAAATAAATTTGATGTTCTGTCTGTTGATGATTCTAATGAATCAGAAGATAAACTGAATAAATCAGAAATTCAAGTTGAGGTCCACCATTCGCCTCAACAATTCGATCAGAAGGACACAAAGAAAAACACAAACGTAAAACCCAACATATCGAGACCATCTCTGAAGAAACCTACAGGTAATAATGTTAGATTGAAAACTGCGAATGGGAAGACCTCATCCAAGATGTCTTCCAGAAATAATCCATAGTTTTCTCCATTTTCCAATGGAACTGCCAGGGTTTCAGGGCGAAATATGAAGAATTTAAGCTCTTAATACATGAACATTCCCCCATAATTGTATGTCTACAGGGAAGTAAGCTTGATGCTAACTCTTCTAGTCCTCGAGAGTATGTTAGCTATAGAACACCATATAATCAACAAGCAGGGAGCCATGGCAGAAGTCTCATGTACGTTTGTCGAGATATTCCCCAAATACCTATGTCTATTCGTACACCCCTGCAGGCAGTGGCTGTACAAATTGATGTGGGGAGAAAATTTACAATATGCTCTCTGTACTTATAGAACACCATATAATCAACAAGCAGGGAGCCATGGCAGAAGTCTCATGTACGTTCGTCGAGATGTTCCCCAAATACCTTTGTCTTTGTACACCCCTGCAGGCTGTTGTTGTACAAATTGATGTGGGGAGAAAATATACAATATGCTCTTTGTACTTAACTCCAAATGATAATATTCTATATGATGATTTAGTAGAGGCCATTCAACTACTCCCTTAACCTTTTCACTTACTTGGAGATATGAATGGTAGACATCCTTTATAGGGTGATGTTTTGGCAAACACAATGAGAAATATTATCTCATCAATTGTGGAGAATGAGGATGTGGGACTCCTTAATACAGGAGAGCCCACTCACTTCCATGTTCAGACAGGTACCTTGTCATGCATTGACCTTTCAATTGCAAGCTCTAACTGCCCTCTTGATTTTGATTGGAGGACATTAGCTAATTGGCATACTAGTGATTATGCACCAATCATTATAAACATTAACAAGGGTCCGCCTTTACAAAGATCGCCACGATGGAATCTTGACAAGGTTAAATTTCGTGACCTAAGTGAAATCGAGGGGAGTGCAGAACAGTTTGAAAGTATTGATGCTGCCTTAGACATACTGAATGGAACTCTCCATACAGAAGGAATCAATTCTATTCCCAAAACCACAGGACTAATCAAAAGACAACCATTCCCATGGTGGTCTTTAGAATTAACAGCCTTGCACAGAGCCACCAGATAATCTCTGACTACATTGCGTAGATGGCGTAGTGATGAAAATTTGAAAACATACAAAAAAAGTAGAGCGCAGTTCTGTCGTGCCATGAAAGAAGCTAGACGCCAATCTTGAGTGTCTTTTGTTTCCTCCATTAACAGTAGAACGCCACCATCTTCTGTATGGAGGAAAATAAAAAAGATTGCAGGCAAAAATTTACCCCAAACCCACCACCAGTGTTGAAAGTGAACGGTCAGTATGTGACTGAAGCAACTGGTTGACCATTTTTCAAATATATAATGCAAGTGTGTAGCAGCTCCTGGTCACCAGTACAGGAGCATTGAAGAAAAGAAAATTTTAAATTTTGCAACAGGAAAGGAAGAATCTTATAATTCTCCTTTTACTGAAAGAAAACTTGATTCCGCACATGCTACTTGTAACGATACAGCCCCTGGACCTGATGGAATTCCACATGCAATGATTAAACTTGTACATTTTAACACAAAGCCGGTTTTAAAATATTGCTGGTATTAGATTGTCCACAGGAGCGTTTAGAACCTCACCTATCCCAAGTCTCCTTGTTGATGCTGGAGAGTTACATTTAGAACTTTACCGAATGTCTGTTATTATTCTGTATTGGTTTAGATTGCAAAGACTCCCTAATTCTTTAGCCTTAGAGATTGCAAGGCTTGTAAGGCACTCAACATACTTTGAGTTGCACCCAAAATCTCCTCAACCTTATGGCTTTCAGGTGAAACTATTATTAAAGTCTTGATATAATTAGAATTAAAGTGCTTCCATTTAAGGTATCATCAACCCCTCCATGGAAATTACCAGAGGTATCTTTTTGTAAATACTTTATTGGAGTTAAGAAGAATATTACTGACTTAGAATCCAGGTCTCTTTTTATGGAACATGTTGCAGAACATAAGAGATCGACTTTTATATATGCTGATGGCTTCAAATCTGATACTTGCATTGGATTTGGAGTACATAGTAATGGTTTTAATTGTAGAGGTGCACTTCCTCTAACTGCTTCCATTTAATTGTAGAGGTGAACTTCCTTTAACAGCTTCCATATTTACTGCCGAACTGTATGGCATACTAACCGCTATTGAGAAAATAACGTAGGAAAAGGAGGGTAATTGTACCATTTTTAGTGTCTTTCAAGCTTTAGAAGTTTTTAATTCTAGTAACCCTCTAGTTTTAAAAGATTTAGATTGGCTTTTTATTATTGGACTGAGGTATAATGGTTCAATTTTGTTGGGTTCCAGCACATGTAGGTGTGTCTGGGAATGAGAAGGCAGATTCATTGGCGAAGAATGCTGCATTCGAGTTGCTGCCAAGAAGGTATCCCATTACGTGTAATGATTTGCTACTTAACATCAAGAAATTGTTTTGAAATAAATGGCAACAGCAATGGGATAGTCTAGATAGTGATAAAATGAGAGAAGTAACAAATGTCATATCTCCTTGGAGGTGTAATATGATGCCCTGAAAATGGGAGACATCTCTTTGTCATATCTGCATTGGTCACACTCGGTTGAAACACGAGTATCTGCTGAAGGGCCAACACCAAACGTATTGTGACGACTGCTTAGTACCTTTTACAGTGAGGCATCTGTTGACCGAATGCCCAAATTATAATAACTTGAGAAATAGCTCTTTATTTGAGGCTCGAGGTTAGCATGGCAGGTTCATTTTTGCCAAGATTCTTGGACATGACGTGTCCTACTATGCGAGCCGCATTTTTAGATTCATTTCAGGAGCAGATCTTCTGAAAACTATTTAACCTCTATAATGACATACAACTTTTATGGTTTTAATTGAATATTCTGTTAATTTTTATGTAAGATGAATGATATCGGCGTCAATGACCTTTTGATGTCAGGATGCCAGAAAACTTTAAATCAATCAATCAATCAATTTACGAGATTCGATTATAATGTGTGTTTGTGTTTTTAGGATCAAGCATAAGGGAGAAGGATGTTAGTACTCGTATGAAAAAATAACAACACGGCCCAACCTCCAAGGGCATTGTGACTTACTGCACACCAAGCAATGTTAGGCTGGAAGCCGAGAGAGAGAGAGAGAGAGAGAGAGAGAGAGAGAGAGAGAGAGAGAGAGCTCCGTACGAATGGAAGTGTCTGTCGGCATTTGTGTTACTGGGGTAATGCGTATGTTTGACACGGTACTGTTTCAGTGGATATTAGGTTCTTGCTGAAATTTGATTACTTTTAGATCTTTCTAGGATGAAATGGTTTTCCAATGTTTGCTTTGAACAAAGTGAAGGAGAAACGTATAATGATTGGTTTTGACTGCGGTATATGTCTGGTGGGTGTAGTGATTGCCGGTATGCATCTCTCTCTCTCTCTCTCTCCCTCTCTCTCTCTCTCTCTCTCTCTCTCTCTCTCTCTCTCCCTCCCTCTTGCTGCGGCTGCTGGTAAAGAGAGCGAGAGTGGAGAGAAAGAGAGAGGGTGACACAGCGTCCAGTTGACCGACGTGTGGCAGTGGCACAACATTCTCAGTGTGGTTAACGCCAGTGAGAGTGGTGGGTGTGTGTGTGGGTCTCCGAATGGATTGAGGCCAGTGTAGCGTGTGGAGTTGCTTCTATCTGGAAAGCAATGGAGCTTTGAGTCTTGGGTTTCGTAAATAGCTTCTAGTGATCATTTATTGTTTTTCTTTTCCATTTTCACAAGTATTACCATCTTGAAAATATGAGATATTTTGCCATAATTCCATCCCAGTTTTGTTTTCCGGCATCAACAGATAGACTTGCAGCGAGTTTATGCATGTTGGTCACGATTCTTTAAAGATACAGCAACGAGAATTATACGTTTGCAAAATAATGAAATTCTCAGAATACTAGTGAGTCTCACGAAGAATTTATTTAATTAATAACATCACTTGACCTTGTTGATAAACGAACCTGCGAATGAAAGAGGTAAATTTGTTTCTTTATACGCTTGCATGAAGAGTGGAGACACTGTTGTTGAGAGGAATATACACAACAGGTCACAACATTATCATCATTATCTTCGGGATATTAACAATTCGATCTCGCCTCTCCTGATGAAAGTGAGTCTTATCAGATACGATGTCAATCCTGCACATTCCGGTTCTGGTTTTTGCTATGAATGTTGAACAGAGATTTTTGTATATGAATGTTGAATAGAGCCGTTTTTAAATGAATGTTGAAAAGAACAGGTTTTACAACAATGTACAAAAGAGCATTTTTTTTTGTATGAATGTTGAAAACAAGTTTTATTTTTTATATATTAATGTTGAAGACAATTCTCTTTTTTTTTGTGTGTGAATGTTGAAAAGTCGATTTTTGCTATGAATGTTAAAAGGGCAGTTTTTTGCCATGAATGTTAAAAGAGCAGTTTTTTTGCTATGAATGTTAAAAGAACAGTTTTTTGTGTGCATGTTGAAAAATAATTGTTTGTATGAATATGGGAAAGCAGTTTTTTTTTTTCTTTTTTGCATGAATATTGAAAGCAATATTTTGTATGAATATGGAAAAGAGCCGTTTCTCTTATAAATGTTGAAAAAAATAATGTTCTTTATTTATTGTAGACGGTTGACCCAAGGTATTGTGAATGAATTTTATAGATTCTCTCTCTCTCTCTCTCTCTCTCTCTCTCTCTCTCTCTCTCTCTCTCTCTCTCTCTCTCTCTCTCTCTCTCTCTCTCATAATTATTGTAGTATGTTTTTCATGTTGAAATTAACAATCTCTTATTGTAATGATTGACTTTTCAAATTGCTGTTGTCTCTCTCTCTCTCTCTCTCTCTCTCTCTCTCTCTCTCTCTTTATAATTATTGTAGTATGTTTTTCATGTTGAAATTAACAATCTCTTATTGCAATGATTGACTTTTCAAATTGCTGTTGTTAGTTTCGACTTCGACTTAGCTTAATTACAAGATCCACCGATGATATTGGTTACTGGTGCGCCATTTCACTCTCAAAATGAATGAAAAGGTTTTATTTTATTCCTATGCGGGAGATGAGGTACGATTCACGAGCAAGTTTATTGACCTTGCTCTAGCTTTCAGTTGAGTTCAGGCTGCGTCGGTAATGCTCGAGTTGCTTTGGGTTTTATAAGCAATCGCTAGTTGCTCATTAAATTTAGCTTTCATTAGTAATGCCTATATAGTTGATATTGATAGGTCGTATTAGTAATGCCTGGTTATACATTTGATTGTCTTTCGACTGAATTAGTATTACATATTTTTACTCATTACTTATCATATATAGTTTATGTAATTACTTATTTGCTTTCCTCACTGGGCTATTTTTACCTGTTGATGCCCATGGGCTTATAGCATTCTTCTTTTCCAACTAGGGTTGTACCTTATTCAGTACTAATGATGATAATTCCTTTTAGTTTTAGTATTAGTAGTACCTTGTATCCTTTGTTATACTTAGTGTCCATTTTCTATTAAATGATGATGAGTTCTCAGAGATTTTAGGGATTAGGAATTTTAAAGAAATTAAGTTAATAATTACGTATATATGTGCTTATTAGAGACTGGATTACCTTAGAAAGGAAAAAGGTTAAAGGTTTTTTTTTTTCAAATGCAACGATGTTGTAGGGAAGTTTCTTCCTTAATAAACATAATCTTTTTAAAAGATTGTCTGATATCTTCTTCTTCTTCTTCTTCTTCTTCTTCTTCTTCTTCTTCTTCTTCTTCTTCTTCTTCTTCTTCTTCTTCTTCTTCTTCTTCTTCTTCTTCTTCTTCTTCTTCTTATTATTATTATTATTATTGGGTAAGCTATAAGCCTAGTTGGAAAAGCAGTATGCTGTAAGCCCAAGGGCTCCCACAGGGAAAATAGGCCAGTGATGAAAATAAATAAGGAAATAGGTAGAATGGTGTGCCTGAGTGTACCCTTAAGCAAGAAAACTCTAACTCTGGACATTGGAAGACCATGATATTAAGACTGGCACTACCCAAGGCTAGAGGGCAATAGTTTAATTTTGGAGGTACCGTCTCCTAGAAGAGCTACTTATAGCTAAAGAATCTGTTCAACCCTTACCAAGTGGAGAATGGCTTCTGAACAATCACAGTGGCGTTGTTAACCCCTTAAGTGAAAAAGTCTTTTTCGGTTATTTTAGTGTTGTCAGGTGTAAATAATTGGCCAGACTATTCGGTGTATGTAGAGGCATGAATGAGCCGTAACTAGAGAGGGATTTAAAGTAGTACAGTCTGGCCAGTCAAAGGGCCCAAAATCTTTAGCTGTCATTTCTCAACGGATACAAGTATTTTGTTGGTTACTGGGGGCACGGTGTAAAAATTTTCCAATTATTTTTAACCATATTCATATTTTCCTCAATATATCCACCCTCCTCAGAGCACAGATCTGATGTTCATGTAACTTGTGTCTGTGGATTTTAGAATTATTTTTAACCATATTCATATTTTTCTCAATATATCCACCCTCCTCAGAGCACAGATCTGATGTTCATGTAACTTGTATCTATGGATTTTAGTTTCATTTCATATTGTCTATGATATTGTGCCCGCTGCTAGAGAATGCATTCCCGATATCTCTATGCCTTTAATTCTGCAGTTTCTGTTTGGAGGTTTTGCTTGTTTTAAAGATTTTTTTATGTTCATTCATGTTTTATTACCGCATATACCTTTAATGTTCGTTACTACATTATGTCAGCATTCAGTGAAGACTGGGTACAAAAATTATTTCTCGTTTGCAAGTATGAAATCAACTTCAGGGGACATTTAGCCATTTCACATATTGTTTTACGGTTTTGTGTATTACACATGATTCAAGAAAAGTATTTTAATAGCCCTTTATATGATATTTATTTTTAATTATGTTTTTTATACTTGCACGCAATTTTTACACTAAAACCGTGTCGATTATTTTAACTAAGTACAATGAAACTATTTTAGCAATAAACATTACATATATGTCCCCGATGACTGGTTTTCACAGTATCTGTTTGTAATATTAAATCAGTTCACTCAACCTGGAAGTGAACATTTTGTTCCCCCTTCTGCAGAACCCAGGATGCTAAAAGCATTGTTGGTAAAAAAAAAATGAAAGTTGTATATTGCGTAAGTATATCCTGAAATTTAAATTATGAAACCTAATACGAAATTAAAAATTTCAAAGGTCAAAGAATTTTAAGAACTATGCCACTTAGTGGGTCCTTCCAATGCTAAAATTGTCTCAATTAAAGTTAAGAATAAAAGGGTCCCTGGCCTTTGTAGCCATGTATAGTTAAACAACATTCAAAATGTTACAACCTCTGAATTTGACTTCGTGCCCAAGGACACATATTTCCAAGGGGACAAACAAATCACACCAGCAGGCAAAGCCGAACCAGTGTGACATGTCTTTTCCTATAAGGAAGGACATAACAATATGATTAAGAGCTATTGGTGTGTGAAAAAAGTAGCCACAATTCCTCGAGGTAACTTGAAAAGATATGGCCAGGTTATGGTTTGGTAGTAAAATCTGACAATGAAACCCAAGCAGTGCTGCTAAGTAATTTTGCATCTTCCCCATCTGATGCTCTCCAGATGCTGAAGCTTAGATGAGGAGGAAGGCTTAGGGATTAGCAGCTGGGCTCTAATGAACAGTGGGAACTTCTTTCCCACTGGACCTCGGTGCTCAACTGTTAATCCAACTAAATCAGTCAGCACTTTCTCTTTTCCTTTTGATTATTTCTTTTATTCTCCCATCTCTTCCTGTTGGGCTTGAACTTTTTGACGACTTTGGCTTGTTTGATTATACTTTGGCTGCTTTTTTGGATTTGGCACAGTCTGGGATGGCTGGCATTCCATCCCAACCTGTGCCAATTTAGACGCCATCACCCTCTGGCAGACCCCATTGGGTGCAGACCAAGTCTGTTAAGAGTCAGGCTCCAGTAATCCGGTTGTAAGTCACCCATATTTGCGGGTAATGACTGACGCCAGGCATTAGAGTCGCCGGTGGGAGGGGCTAACTACCCCCACTGACCAGTGTATGCCCACCTAGAGAGAGGCAACCCCTCTCTAATAGAGGACTGGTCCCTCCTGAAGCTGCTTCTCGTGTTGGGCCACTTGAGATAGGAGGACTGACATCCTCCAATAAGAGGTGGATAACCCGGCTTGCTCTTTCAAAAAAAAAAAAAAAAAAAAAAAAAAAAAAAAAAAAAAAAAAAAAAAAACACAACCCCTCTTTTGACAACCTGGAAACTCTAAAGGACCATTCTACTAATGCTCAAAAGCAAAGCAATTTGGGTGACATGGAGAATTTGGGGATCCTTCATGTCACACAGATTCCCATAGAAACCAATTATTATGTGCTGTATAAATCATTTCAATGTTATGGTCACTTCAGGGTAATTAGAATGAGGCTCGAAGGTTACAATTGGGATTCATGGATATCATTTGATAACTATGATGAAGTATTCAATGCAATCAGTAATATCATAAATATAAAAATCAATAATTTGAACTTCAAGGATGCTCTTTGCGATCGGGTACCTAAGGATCTAAATGTATACAAACCTGCGGATTGGATTAATAAAGGTATAGAGGTCGTTGTACCCTCCCAGAGAAAGCCAAAACCACCAAAGTGGCTTGTTGCTCAGTCAAAAGGGAGTACTGGAATTTATTTTAAGATATGTAAATTTCTTCAAAAGAAAGTAGGTATCATCGCACCAGGAGATATATTTCGGTTAGGAAAGAACAGTTTCCTCATAGGTGCCAAATCAGAAACTCAATCTGTTATACTTAGCAATTTAAAGACAGAGAATGATGACATAAAGCTGGATGTGGAACCCCATCTAAACTTCAGTTATGGAAAGGGAGTAGTTTTTAATAGAGACTTATAAGTTTACAGAAGAGGAGATATTGGCCATGTGTCCTTTAACTTTGTGGGAAGTGCATAAAGTCCCTGGAACGTCAATGATTATCCTGACTTTCCAGGATGCTGATGTGCCTTTCCACATTTACATTGAAAATAAACAGATTAAAATTCGAACTTCTAAGCAGAAGCTACTGCAATGTTTTAATTGCTTTAGATATGGGCATCCATCTTAAGTTTGCAAGAATGATAAAATGTGTAGAACTTGCTCCAATGTTTACCATGGAGAATGTAAACTAGAGGCCAATATTATAAACTGCAATTTGAATCATAAATCTACTGATAGTAGCTGCCAGCAATATAAATTGGAAGAGGCTGCTCAATAAATTCAGTATTGAACACATAAGTGTGGGGCATGCCAAGAGACTATTGAGGAAGTCAGCAAGTTATGCGAAGGTATTGAAATCAGGAGGAAATATGAGGCAGGAGACATCCAACCCACCTATTACTGCCTCTATTCCCCAGAAAAGAAATTCGCCATCTTCCGATAAAATTCTAGAGGATAGGGCATGAATATCACCTAAGGCTTCGCTCACCTCTATTAAACCTTTGTCACCCACTACAAAGGATAATAGTAACCTCTCTCAGGCTATATCTTTGCCTGATTTGATGGACGTTCCACATAAAACACAGTTATCAGGTGCACCTGTAGTTGGGAAAACACCAAAACCTAACAAATCATTACCTGTCAATAGGAAAAGAGAGAGACCTCCATCACTCTCACCCCCATCCATTAAAAACACAAAAGTTATGATGGGTATGATGTTTTGCCTGTTGATTTTTCCGATCAACAAGAAAACTTCTTGAATCAATCCAAAATTCAAGTTGAGGTCCACCATCCCCCACAAGAATTAGGTAAAAAGAACACTGAAAAGGCTAATATAAAACCTAACTTATCAAGACCCACATTTAAGAAGCCTACAGAAAATATTGTCAAATCAAACTATCAATGGGAAGACCTCATCAAAGATGCCTTCCAGAAAAGGATATATAATTTTTTCCTCCATTTTGCAATGGAATTGTCAGGGTTTAAGGGCCAAATATGAAGAACTTGAGCTCTTAATTCACGAGCATTCCCCCATAATTGTATGTTGACAAGAGAGCAAGCATAAGGCTAATACCCCTTGTCCTCGGGAATATGTTAGCTATAGGACACCATATGATCACTGAATTGGGAACATGGCGGAAGCCTTATATACGTTCGTAAAGAAATGCAACAAATACCCTTATCTATTCGTACACCTCTGCAGCAGTGGTTGTACTGATTGGTATAGGGAGAAAATATACAATCTGCTCTCTGCTCTCGTCTCCAAATGATAACGTATCGTATGATAATTTAGTAGAGGTGATTCAACAGCTCCCTCAACCTTTTCTTTTACTTGGAGATTTGAATGGTAGACATCCTTTGTGGGGTGATGTTTTAGCAAACACCAGGGGCAATATTATATCATCAATTGTGGAAAACGAGGATGTGGGACTCCTTGATACAGGAGAGCCCCACACACTTCCATGTTCAGACAGGTACCTTGTCATGCATTCACCTTTCAATTACAAGCTACAACTGCCGCCTTGATTTCGATTGGGTGACATTAGATGATTGGCATACAAGTGATCATGCACCAATCATTATAAACACTAACAATGGTCCACCTTTACAAAGAACTCTACGATGGAATCTTGATAAGGCAGACTGGGATAGATTTCGTGAGCTAAGTGAAATTGAAGGAAATGCAGAGCAGGTTGAAAATATTGATGATGCCATAGACTTACTGAATGGAACCCTACATACAGCAGGAGTAAATTCAATTCCCAAAACAACAGGGTTATTCAAACGATGACCAGTCCCCTGGTGGTCTTCGGAACTAACTGCCCTGCACAAAGCCACAAGAAGGTCTTTAACTCGACTGCACAGACACCGCACTGAGGGCAATTTGATTATATACAAGAAATGTAGAGCACAGTTCCGTCATGCCGTGAAGGAAGCTAGGTGCAAGTCATGGGCGTCTTTTGTTTCCTCCATTAAAAGTAGAACACCACCGTCTGCTGTATGGAGGAAAATAAAAAAGATTGCCAGCAAATTTACCCAGAACCCACCACCAGTGTTGAAGGTGAATGATCAGTATGTGACTGAAGGAAATGAAGCTAGCAATGCCCTGGCTGACCACTTTTCAAATGTATCATACACGTGTGAAGAAGCTCCTGGTCAGCAGTATAGGAGCAATGAAGAAAAGAAAATTTTAAATTTTGTAACAAGAAGGGAAGTCATATAATTCTCCTTTTACTGAAAGAGAATTTGATTCAGCTCTTACTAATTGTAACGGTACAGCCCCTGGGCCCGATGAAATTCCATATGCAATGATTAAACATGTACATTTTAATACAAAGTTATTAATTTTAAGCATTATTAATAGAATATGGCATGATAATAGTTATCCAAGTGTTTGGGAACTAGCCATTATTTTAGCCTTTTTAAAACCCGGTAAGGACAAGTTTTTAGCAGCAAACTACCGACCTATTGCATTGACATCTTGTTTATCATGGAGAAGATGGTCAATGCAAGACTGATTTGGTACCTTGTAAAAAAGGGTATTTTATCACCAATTCAATATGGATTCAGAAAAATGCACTCGACTGATGTGTTGATACGACTTGAGTCCTTTATTTGTGAAGAGTTTGCTTCCAAGCAGCACCATGTGACGGACCTTTTTTACCTTGAAAAGGCATATGATACCACATGGAGATACGGTATGCTTAAAACAATTCATGAATTAGGAATAAGAGGAGAGCTACCACTATTTATTCAGTCATTTCTTTCACGTAGAATTTTTCAAGTGAGTGTGGGGGAAAGCTCTATTAGAGAGTAAATGTCAGGAAGGAGTTCCTCAGGGTAGTGTGCAGAGTGTAACCCTTTTTGCACTAGCAATTAATGGGATATCCTCAGTCATTCCTGGGGATGTTCCCTCAACATTATTTGTGGATGATCTCTCCATATAATTTGCTGGAACTAGAATGGCAATGGTTGAGAGAAAACTACAACTCCCAATTGACAAAATTACATCTTCCAATTCGGAGAATAGGTTTAAACATTATGAAAATTAAGCATGAGATGGAGCATAAAATAAATACTTTCAAACCACCGTTTGTGCGAATAATCCCATCCTCCAAAATATAGTTAGAAATGAGTTTGTTTATAACCATTATAGAAAAAAAATAGATTAGCACTCTACTCGGTGTTGACGTAAAGCAGGGGTTACCAACATTTTAGTTCTTCAGTTTTATAGACTCCTGTGTACCCCTAAAATTGAACATGAGGAGAAATAATGAAATTGATGTTGTGATATAATTCTGTTATTCAATCTCAATGCAGATAACATCAGGTATTTTACAGTACTGGCTATTTTCTCGGATCCAATGTGCCCCTGAAGAGTTAAAGTGTACCATGGTGGGTGCATGTAACCCAAGTTGGGAACCCCTGACTTAAAGGGTGCTCTTATGACGCGTTTCTTGAATACAATTCTCCCATTAACGCTTTTAATGAAGGACCCTGTTCAAAACCCTCTTCATTTGGGATTTATTGTTTTGAGTCTATTCGGAACATGACGGATTTGAACAGGCCTCTTGGGAGCTTAAGGGGGGGAAGCAATGTCAATCGTTGTTTTCTTGGCATTCTCTTTCCCCGTATTTGGCTTGCACACTAGCATATATAGCAAGAAAAATAATTCATTATACATGTGTTGTGTCCAGAAATTAATTTTGTTATCAATGTATCTCATTAAAATAATTTTGTTATCCCTTTTTCCTTCATTAGCATCGAAGGCAAACGACTATTTTTTCGTTGATTGTCACAATTTCTTCTCTCTCTCTCTCTCTCTCTCTCTCTCTCTCTCTCTCTCTCTCTCTCTCTCTCTCTCTCTCTCTCTCAGTTCACAACCCGGAATTGAAAAGCTACAACATTACTTAATGTGGTAATTTCTTTACATGCAAAATAGCAAATACATGGAACAGATTCTAGCGGATGTAGTGAACAGTAACAAGGTAAACGAATTCAAGAATAAGTTAAAAAAATCTCCGTAGACAGACTTAGTCTTTGTGACATCTAAAATCTCTCTCTCTCTCTCTCTCTCTCTCTCTCTCTCTCTCTCTCTCTCTCTCTCTCTCTCGTTTTGGTAATATTTATTTTTTGTTTGATGTATTTTATATCACTCTTCTATCTGCATGTGTATGCAGTATGTTATGTCACACTTCTATATGCCTGTGTATGAAGTATTTTATGTCTCTCTTCTATCTGCTTGTGTATGAAGTATTTTATGTCTCTCTTCTACATGCTTGTGTATGAAGTATTTTGTCACTCTTTTATCTGCTTGTGTGGAAGCCACCTCCATCACTGCTCTCGCCTTTGTTCCCTTCTTAATTAAAAGAAAATTTTGTGTGTGTGTGTATTTTGGAGGACAGCGCACTGTTCGTTATTATCACAAACTGCTGGGATCACTTACATGTCATAAGGAAAAGTCATCACTATAAGTATAGCTACCACTACACACAGTACTCTCTGCTAGTGTGTGGAGTGTTTGTATGATTATGTTTTTGTCTACTTTGAATTTTTTTTTTTTTTTTTTTACTTTTATGTTTTATTTTTTTGATTAGCTTCAAGAATCTTTGCTTTGTATTTTTTTACATTTTTGTTCACAGTTCTGCTTTATGATATGGTAGTTTACTGTGTGAATATTTTCCCGTGCTGAGTAGGGGATATTATAGTACAAATAGTTCTGAAATCGACCAAAATACATTTCGTATTTAAAAAGAAATATCAGTAATGTCCTTCTTAATGTGTTATGTAATTTTTTTTTAATTTTCTAAAATTACTTTATTCATTGCGAAGTCGGTTTATAATGATGAAATAGGCCTCTAGCAATATAACATGAAAAGATTCCAGCGTTCATAGATTTTTAAAACGATAAATTTCAAGTTAATGGCCACAATAAAACTATCAACATGGTTAACATTCACACAGCCGTATTTTCCGAGGGCGCATGCTTTTTTTTTTTTTTTTTTTTTTTTTTTTTTTTTTTTTTTTTTTCTAAGATAATAAATCGGTGGGTAAAAAGTATAACTGATATACGTTTCTGGTTTACTGTAAACATTTCCACAGCCGTATTGTCATACAAATTGTCCGTCATGTCATGGACAAACTGGTACACTGACAATAAAAATAAAGACTGAAGTTTTTAGGAAAGTCTTCCGGTTGTAACTCTTCGACCTTTGACTTCCTAACCGTCTCGTACTTGCTCCCTATCCGAAGTAGCTTTTTCCGAGGGCGCATGCACAGGTGTATATATATATATATATATATATATATATATATATATATATATATATATATATATATATATATATATATATATATATATAATAGTAATAATAATGATAATAATAAATCGGTGGGTAAAAAGTACATCAGATATACGTTTCTGGTTCACGATGTTATGATATCGGCAATTGATTGATCCTCTTGACAAAGCATTCAGAATATCTTTGCAAAGCTTAAGAATATTAAACAAGACGTGACGAACATGAAATTTTTAAGGGAAATCTTAAATATTTTCCTGCGCATTTTCATTTTATACTTTTATACAACTTAAAAAAGCATTTCTCTCTTCCAGCCTCAATTATTTTTTGCCCGGGAACATTTATTCTTTTTTATTGAATTTTGTTGAACACTTCATTAGTTTTTCAATTTTAGTTCTATTTTTGTCATAGCATTATTTGCTACGCTTATTATGAAAAAAGTAAAATTTATAGCCATGAGCCCGGGAAATTGGTGAAAATTTAAGCGCGCAGATATTTTTGTTTTTTTTAGACAGGTTTATTCGTATGTAAATAATGGCAATGATATCCATGTTCCATACATCATTGGAAATGCCATTCCTTGTACTTTTTTATGGCACATGAAATAACGTAAAATATAAACTATTCTAAAAGGAAATAGCTAGTGTAAATCACCTTTCAACAAAAATAAAAACTTTGGTTCGTTTTCCTACTACAACTTTTCAATATTTTAAAACAATATATTTAATTGTTATTTGGGCGGTGTATACAGAATTTAGTCAGCCTTCTAAAGCTAACTTTTTTTCTCCCTATCTTTATTCCTTACTTAGATACGATTAATATAAGTAGGAAGTAGGTTGGAAAATCTGAGAATTGCACTCTGTAAAAAATTAGCCTTTTTTACTCGGTCCTCATTAGTAAACACATTTGTGCAAAATTGTTTTGTAAATATCAACTACTTATACACATAGCGTATTATAAACTCCTCAAACATAATTTGTAAATTTTTTTTATGATTATTTCATGAAAATATCTAAGATTTCCTTTAAAAATTCATGTTCATCACGTCTTTTTTATTACTTTTAAGCTTTGAAAAGATATTATGAATGTTTGTCAAGAGGATCAATCAATTCCTGATATCATAACACAGTAAACCAGAAACGTATATGGAAAAAAAAAAAAAAACCTACGCATGTGCCCTCTGCAAGAGCGCTGTACCTGACCGCAAGTACGAGACGGTTAGGAGGTCAAAGGTCGAAAAACTTTCCTAAAAACTTCAGTCTGTATTTTTATTGACCGTACCAGTTTGTCCATAACATGACGGACAATTTGTATGACAATGCGGCTGTGAAAATGTTTACAGATAACCAGAAACGTATATCGGTTATACTTTTTACCCACCGATTTATTATCCTAGAAAGAAAGAAAAAATAACTGCGCACGCGCCCTCGGAAAAAGCTACTTCGGATAGGGAACAAGTACGAGAAGGTTAGGAAGTCAAAGGTCGAAGAATTACAACCGGAAAACTTTCCTAAAAACTTCAGTGTTTATTTTTATTGTCAGTGTACCAGTTTGTCCATGACATGACTGACAATTTGTATGATAATACGGCTGTGTAAATGTTAACCATGTTGATAGTTTTATTGTAGCCATTAACTTGAAATTTGTAATTTAAAAAATCTAGGAACGCTGGAATCTTTTTATGTAAAAGTAAATGATTTTAGATTTTGCAGTAGAGCATGTGAAAGTACAAAAAATGCCTGTTTTAGTGATGTATGATACATTTACATTGCAATTACATGCGAACAAACCCACTTACAAGTAAATATTGACAAGCAATTACTAGAGCGAGACTTTAAAAGTACAAAAATTACATTTGAACAAAACTATTAATAATTGCTGCAATAATTCTTAATGTAATAGCTGGTTTCTGGGATTGTCGTCCATGCATGAAGACAGCGAGAGCAGTTCAATAACAGCTACGTGTACAAAATGTTTTTCCTCCTTGACATGTTGCGCACGTGTATAAAATGTTTTGCCTCCTTTTTCATGTTGCGCACGTGTTTAAAATGTTTTGCCTCCTTGACATGTTGCGCTCGTGTACAAAATGTTTTGCCTCCTTGACATGTTGCGCACGTGTATAAAATGTTTTTCCTCCTTGACATGTTGCGCTCGTGTATAAAATGTTTTGCCTCCTTGACATGTTGCGCACGTGTATAAAATGTTTTGCCTCCTTGCCATGTTGCGCACGTGTATAAAATGTTTTCCCTCCTTGACATGTTGTGCACGTGTATAAAATGTTTTGCCTCCTTGCCATGTTGCGCACGTGTATGAAATGTTTTGCCTCCTTGACATGTTGCGCACGTGTATGAAATGTTTTGCCTCCTTGACATGTTGCGCACGTGTATGAAATGTTTTGCCTCCTTGACATGTTGCGCACGTGTATAAAATGTTTTGCCTCCTTGACATGTTGCGCACGTGTATGAAATGTTTTGCCTCCTTGACATGTTGCGCACGTGTATGAAATGTTTTGCCTCCTTGACATGTTGCGCACGTGTATAAAATGTTTTGCCTCCTTGACATGTTGCGCACGTGTATAAAATGTTTTGCCTCCTTGACATGTTGCGCACGTGTATGAAATGTTTTGCCTCCTTGACATGTTGCGCACGTGTATGAAATGTTTTGCCTCCTTAACATGTTGCGCACGTGTATGAAATGTTTTGCCTCCTTGTCATGTTGCGCACGTGTCCGGTAGTCATATTGCCGCTTCTGACGTTCTCGTGTTGAAATGCATGCCATTAGTTCTCATTTGTGACTATCAATGCTGCAAATGGCTACCTTATTATGGAGAACGAAACACACGAAAGCAGTTAGCAAAATATCTGTACAATAGATGAAGGAGGGACGGGAGGAAGGCCTAGACAAAAATATATGGATGGATTGGTGAGAATAAATTGGTGAAAAATATCTCCTGCTCAGTTGCTGGAGAAAGGCGGAAATAGAGAGGAATGGCGAGCCATGATTGCCGAAGTCCTTGGGATATGGCACCTGCATGATGATGATGATTTGAATGCGTCAATAACAGATGATGATGATTTGAATGCGTCAATAACAGATGATGATGATTTGAATGCGTCAATAACAGATGCGTGTCAGGAATGACAAAGAAAAAAAATGAAAATATTATTTAATATGAACTCGACCATTGTATACTACCAACGCCTAGTAAGCAAACACCCACAGGGAAAAATCAAGATGCTAAGTACGTTGAACTTCTAAGTCATCCAGAAGGAAAAAATAATTATGAAAAATGTTTCATAAAAGCGCATGTATGCGGGAATTGCCTTGTATTGAATACCCAACCAAAATCATTCATCTCATCCATTTTCATTCATCGTATATTACCAATTTCGATTACTTTCGAACACAAATGCATTACTCTGTGTATTGGTCTTTGGCATTTCATCTTACTAGTTATATATATATATATATATATATATATATTATACAAAGTCAGTGAAATCACAAATGAAGTAATAATATTATGTCATTTTGAATTGGTATAGAGAATTTGTGATATGAATATATCGTTACCTTCGTCCAACTACGTGAACATGAGTCTTTTAGGGGCAAATTCTATGATTAGATTTGTTACGGTAATTAAGTCTCCATTGTTGCGACGAACTAAGTCGAAGTACTTTGAGATCCATCACGAGAGAACGAGAGGAGAAACCGTGAGCGTGCTTCATCATTCCTGTCTGTCTCATGACATCGGTTTGGTTGCGGTGGTTTGAGCGTCATAATAACAGGCAGACTTTCGTAATGAGAGGCTAGGTTACGTCACCACAAAATTGCCGTCGTATTACTTGAAAAAGAGAAAAACAACGACATTCATGTTTAGCAGCTAAAGAAAGAGTTAAAAAATCATATGTATGTCAGTTTATTTTTAAGAGTTAATATTATAGGTATGTTTTTTAAGAGTTGAGATTATAGATGATGTTTTTTTAAGAGTTAAGATTATAGGTATGTTTGTTTTTGTAAGAGTTAAGGTTATAGGTATGTTTGGTTTTTAAGAGTTGAGGTCATAGGTATGTTTGATTTTATAAGAGTGAAAATTATAGTTCTGTTTATTACTTTAAGAGTTAAGATTAGAGGTATGTTTGGTTTTTTGAGAGTTAATAATACAGTATTATTATAAGCATGTTTGCTTTTTAATATTACTTATCATAGGTGTGTATGGCATCTGATAAATTGCTGGTTTTTTTTGAAGACTGGTTGAGTGCATGTTGTTTGTCACTGCAATTAAATTAATGAGTAGAACTGGGTCTTGAAAATTTGAAGGACAACAAAAGTTAAGTCAAAATGAAATCCAATAATACAGCATTGAGGCTAACATATGTGAATAACATGATGAAGAAACAAAAAAAGAATGAAATCTCAATAGATGGCATGCGGCTTTTTAACTTTTACCAGTATACAGTAGATCTAGATGTCGCGTAGATCTCGACGAACCAAAGTATTGCGTAAGCCGGTCCTAGATAAGTGAAAGCAGTGGTTACTGGCTCCGGATAGCCTTTTAGAGGTTGGGTGGGGAAAGCATCCAAGATCAGGGTGTCCTTTTTTTTTTTTTTTTTTTTTTTTTTTTTCCGTGGATCTCCGTTGTATTCTCGGCATAAGTTGATATCTGGTGTTATTTAGACTTTTTTTTTTTTTTTTTTTTTTTTTTTTCTCCGTGGATCTCTGTTGCATGCTTGGCCGAAGTCGATACAAATATCTGGTGTTATTTAGACATTGGAGGGTTTTTTTTTTCGTGGATCTCTGTTGCATTCTCGACCTAAGTCGATACAAATATCTGGTGTTATTTAGACATTTTTGTAATTTAAAAACATAATCAGATGAAAAGTAGAGGTTGAAATTGTGATATGTTAACTACAACAAGTATTCTTGTAGATATACTATGATGTTTACACTATTATAAATTGTAAGAATTGGAAATGTATATTTTTCAATCAAAAAATTTCGTAAATGTTCTTTAAACGTTTACTAATCTTTCAAAGGTTGACGGGAAATGTTTATGTCCTAAGGCCGTGAGCATATTTCATAAAAGCATAACAAATAAAATGAATTTTTAAACCAGCTTTCACAGATGAGATAAAACTGGTGTTCCAGTCTTCAAACTAGCAAAGATTGGTAGTAGCTAAGATACATAGCCATCATCCTTTGTCATTATTGTTGTTATTATTATTATTATTATTATTGTTATTATTATTATTATTATTATTATTATTATTATATTATTATTATTATTATTATTCATTGACAATTATAGCTGTCTCAGTGCAATTGCTTCAATAAAAGCAGTGAAAAGCTCAGTTACAAAATCAATGCCACTTCTTCAAAGAGGGTCTCTTTCATATTACTACTACTACTACTACGTAGTAGTAGTAGTAGTAGTAGTTCTCTTGCTTGAGGGTACACTCGGTCACACTATTCTATCTAATTTCTCTTCCTTATGTTTTGTTAAAGTTTTTATAATTTATCCATCCATATACCAAGGCACTTCACCCAATTTTGGGGGGTAGCCGACATAAACAAAGAAACAAAACAAAAAGGGGACCTCTACTCTCTACGTTCCTCCAGCCTAACCAGGGACTCAGCCGAGTTCAGCTGTTTATATAGGAGATATTTATTTTAATATTATTCTTAAAATTTTATTTTTTCCTTCCTTTCCTCACTTGGCTATTTTCCCTGTTGGAGCCTCTGGGCTTATAGCATTATGCTTTTCCAACTAGGGTTGTAGCTTAGCAATTAATAATAATAATAATAATAATAATAATAATAATAATAATAATAATTGTTTTTCAAAGTTTTAAGTGCTGCAATACTGTAGAATCGCTGATACGTTTTACCTAGATTATCTTAAATTCCTATTGGAATGAATTTCCCAGCTATTGTCTGCCGTTTGACATTAAATCCAAATGAAAACCCTTGGGCAGTGCCATTGGTCCAGTTAGCAAAGTAATTATCGACGAAGGAGAGAAGATGAAATCAATTAATTGCTAAGCTATATACGAATTAGTGAATGGCTTGTTAAAAAGGTAATGAAGATTATCTTGTCTTAACACAAATTTTGGATTTTCTTAATTGCTTTTAATGCTTTCAACATGAATAAGTTTAAGCATCTTATCTAGGGGAAGGACACTACAAAATCAAACCATCGTTCTCTGGTCTTTGGTAGTGGCATAGCCCCTGTACCATGGTCTTTCACTGTCTTATTTTCTTCATTACTGGGCCATTTTTCTTGTTGGGGCCCTTGGGCTTATAGCATCATGCTTTATCAACTAGGGTTGTAGCTTTGCAAGTAATAATGGTAATAGTTCGCATAATAAATTTATGTTAAGGTTAATGCATAAAATTAGTACGCCACATGCCACAGAGTTGTTGTTACACGGAATTAGACAGCAAGTGAAGGCAAAAAAGTACACATCCGCTTGTTTAAACGGATATTAAACATATTTAAAAGGATGGACAAGCAATGATCAGGAAAATATCTTTGATGAATTATACCGTACAATGTAATTGGGTAAGTATGAAAGGCTACAGATGAAACGACAAAGTGATAGGCTATTGAAGGCTTAAAGAGCAGTCGACAAGGCAAAGTGAAAAGTTGAGGACATGAGGAATGTATAGTTAGGCAGCCAAGAGAGAGAGAGAGAGAGAGAGAGAGAGAGAGAGAGAGAATCACAAGCCACCCACTTTGAAAAAGGATGAAAGCGATAAATGCAAGGTAAGGGCTTTGGAAGGGAATATTTTTAATCTTTTATTAGGAAACACACATTTACAATAAATTGATCCTGCAGACAGCTATGCTAGACTGAATTGGGAATATTGTAGGAGTGATGCCTAATTTCCATTAAAAGAGACGGTAAAAAAGGTTGTATAAAATGGAGGATAAAAGACATGGTGTGTTCATATACTTGGACACCCGAACAGAACGGGATTGAATCGATATAAAACTCTTGTTTTTATACCTGCCTATTTTTTCATTATCAAAGGATATCCTTTTATGGTTCTTTATTTGCTAAAGA
Source organism: Palaemon carinicauda (assembly GCF_036898095.1). Taxonomy (NCBI): domain Eukaryota; kingdom Metazoa; phylum Arthropoda; class Malacostraca; order Decapoda; family Palaemonidae; genus Palaemon; species Palaemon carinicauda. The sequence goes on from NC_090754.1 coordinate 88,689,466, forward strand.
AATTTTTCCCCACGGATATCAACTAGTTGTCTTACTTTCGGGCTAAAAGTCGTTGTGGTGGGCCTATTGGTAACGACCCTGGCTGGTGATCGCCAGACTGGGGTTCGAGTCTTGCTCAAACTCGTTCGTTCCTAGTGACTGCAACCACACCATCCTTGTGAGCTAGAGGTGTGTTGAAGCCTGTGTCATCAGTAGCCATTCTCTGTCCCACTCTGGTCCTAGCTTGAGTGGAGAAAGGGGTCTTGGCGCACATTATAGGTATATGTGGTTAGTCTCTAGGGCACTGTTCTGTTTGTTGGGGGCAATGTCACTATCCCTTGTCTCTGTCATTTATTAGTGGCTTTAAACTTTAAACCTTTAACAAGTTATATGGTTAATAAGGCTTTCCCCCTTTACGAAGTTGTTATTCCTCCCTAGGGGTGTCTGGCTCTCTTGGCAATTTTAACTTCCGCCTTCATAGGAAAATCTATTAATTGCCTTCTCCAAAGGGTATATATTCACCCATGTCGTCATTTGTTTGCACAAATTAAACTTTGTAGTCATGTTGGGTATGACCCAACGATGAAACTGTAGCATTTTGGATAAATTACATCAAAAGTACAAGGACGTAGCAGTATTTTGAAAATAATCGCAATGTAAAGAAAATAGCAAATATTTCAAGGACGTAGCAGTATTATGAAAATAATCTCAATGTAAAGAAATAGCAAATGTTTTTGTTAGTTTATTTATTTTTGTTTTTGTTTACGAACAACGTTACGCGAAAACTACTGAAAAATTTCAACGAAACTTGGACATGTGGGATATGAGCCAGGACATTTTCATTAGATTTAGAAGAAAATACATCGAAGTTCATTACGCAGTGGAGTTAAAAGCAAAATAAGACTGCTTGGCGTTGCGAAAGGCTTGCTCTCTACGGAGTACACCTGTTCCAAATACTGTTATTTAAGAAGGAAATACCATTTACATGCAAGAGTATATATATATGTCTGAGTAATGATGAAAGCATGTAGATTTAGATAAGTTTATGAGTTACCTACATGAAGCCAAGTTTTTATTCTATTTCATATAAAACTACATTACCCCTCTCTCTCTCTCTCTCTCTCTCTCTCTCTCTCTATAATATATATATATATATATATATTATAAATTCTATGATATGGTAAATTTTAGAAAATGATGAATGGATAACCGAAATGGGATTCATTGCTTGGCCGTATTGCCTAAACTTCATAATCTAATCTAATGATATTATCTGTAATATTTTTATCTAAGCCCACTGTTGATATTTACCGCTATTCGAAGTTATCAGTGGTTTAAGTAAGGAAGATCCTTTTAATTTTTAATTTTTATTTATTTTAATTTAAATTTTGAAGTTTTCAAGTAATTGGGCACACTTTTCATATTGTAATCTTGGGCAACAGTTTTGATATTTTTAATGTATCGTAAGAGATCTTGGACAACAGTTTTGATATTTTTAATGTATCGTAAGAGATCTTGGGCAACAGTTTGGATATTTTTAATGTATCGTAAGAGATCTTGGGCAACAGTTTTGATATTTTTAATGTATCGTAAGAGATCTTGGGCAACAGTTTTAATATTTTTAATATATGCTATGAGATCTTGGGCAACAGTTTTGATATTTCTAAGTATCGTAAGAGATTCTTGGGCAACAGTTTTGATATTTTTAATGTATCGTAGAGATCTTGGGAACAGTTTTGATATTTTTAATGCATCGTAAGATATCTTGAGCAACAGTTTTGATATTTTTAATGTATTTTAAGAGTTCCAAAGTGCATAGATACTGATGAGGGGATCTTCCGTCAGAATAATGAGGTAGAACTAATTAAGATGAAAAATCTTCCATATAAATGATATATTGGTCAAAAGAAAACGGAAATTTTTTTTTATGTGAAGTTAAGAGAAATATTTGCTCGAAGAGGACGGCGTAAAAGCTTTTAAATCCACGGAACTAAAGCTGAAGTATTCTTTAGTGATTGCATGTCAAGCTCGCTTGTGGAGTTTGACCTGACTTTTAGATTATTTCGTATTTATACGTATGAATCCTTCAGTCCTTAAGGACTTTGAAAAACCATCATTTAACATATTATATATATATATATATATCTGTGTATATATGTATATATATATATATATATGTATATATATATATGTATATATATATATATATATATGTATGTATATATGTGTATACACACACACACACACTAATATATATATATATATATAATATATATATATATATAAGAATATATATATGTGTATATATATGTATATATGTGTGTGTATGTATATACATATATATATATGTATATATATGTGTATACACACACACACACATATATATATATATATATATGTGTGTGTGTGTGTGTGTGTATGTATATATATATATATATATATGTGTATTTATATGTATATATATATACATATATATATGTATATATATGTGTATGTATATATATATGTATATATATAGTGTGTGTATGTAGCATATATATTATATATATACACACACATCCCTGATCGAAAATTATGGAAACCTTTATTTCTGTTTCTACTTTTTGTGGACTAACCTGCAGCGAAGTTTACTTGAGTAGGAAATGGCAAGGGGAAATTTTCGTGATATTTTGACCTAGGAAAGTGGATTGAGTTGTGCCATTCTGTGTGATTGATATCTTTATCCTCAAAAACTGGCATCCATGATTGACGTCACAGCGGAGTATGGGTCTAGTTGTTTTTTTTTTTTTTTTTTTTTTTTTTTTTTTTTTTCCAGGAGCAGAACTTCAACATCCATATATTGGCTATATGAAGAAAATATTACGTTGGTTCTAATGTCTTTATTCTATATATAGGTATTTTGAGTAACTACATTGATGTAAATATGCGCTTATTAAATGTCCCCCTAGGATGTTGTTCTACTTGCCTCTGCCATTTGTTTCAAGAATTGAGGTTAATTCATACGTTAGTGGAAT